>NC_134150.1:15997500-16217500 GCF_033958435.1 Carettochelys insculpta | reverse complement strand
CTTCATCCCAGTTTGACGATGCATGATTAGTAGTGAAGTGGTGGAGCTGCACTATTGTGGACAATGTTGACGAGAGACTTCTGGTGTGACAGGTTCAGTGACAGAAATCCCCTTAAGACTGTCACTGGACTGGCTGAACCATCCACTGAGCTTGCCAGTCTGCCCTCTGGAGAGCCCCATCACCCTGTTCTGCTGAGCCAGAACCTCTTCTCTCCCCCAGAAAAGGGACAGAGTTGTGGTTCGCAGTCCACGGGAGAGCAACACAGATACTGAGAGCAGCTAAGCTCCAGGAAGACTCAATCACAGGCACTTGATACAGATCCAGGTGGACATCCCTAGTGGGACCAGAACCCCAGAAGAATCCATTTTATTCTGCATAAAAGTTTTATACAAAGCAAGCTCATGAGTTGTACATTCCCTTCATCAATGAAGAGACGTTATGGCCAGGTAACAATTTATACTAGGTTTAATAAGAAGTGATTTTGTTACGTTTAATATTCTAAGAAACTTGTTACATGCACTTTTTTTACCCTAACAGTAGTTTTAATGATAAAGTAGCCTTCTAGCTTGGGCTCGATCCTTCCCCCTCTTCAGTCTCAGATGTGTCCAGTAATCATCTCAGTGGTAAGAGTTGCCAGCTCTCTGTTTGGTTCTCTGCTTTAAGTAGATCTTGCTCAAGGCAGAAATCCTTTGTGTTTAGCTTTAACCCTTTCACACCTCCGTGGAAAAATATCACATACAAAATGGGTTTCAGCATCAGGTGACCTGGCTACATGTTGCGGCAGGACCAAACATTGCCCAGGCTTACAGGAAAAACAGGACTATTCACATATTATTGTCTTGAGTACCAGTCTATTAAGCTTCCTGAGGACTGCTAATGGCTTTCACTAGCACATATTTAATAGCTCTATATAGAGCCTATACTTCATATTTCTAATTTTAAGTACAGAAATATATATGCACACAAATAGAATATACACATTCAGGGGATTATAAGCTCTCCCAGGGTAGGTTACATACCACATTTTGCATACAGCATATTCAAGTTAGGAATATTCATATTCAAAAATACTTCTTACTTTTGCATAGTTGAGTACAATCAAGATGAGATGTGTGTTCTTTTACTCCAAGTAGTTTTCCAGAAGGGTGCCTTGACTTCTCCTTAATGACATTTCCCCAAAATAGCAGCAGTTTTACTCAAGCAACTATTTTGGGTACTTTTTCCACCACTGTGTTTCAGGTCAGCATTGGCCTTTGTGCCTCACCAGTTCTAGGCCAGCTGTGTACTGTAGTAAACCTCTGTATAGCTCAGAACAGTGAAACTACATACCAGTGGTCTCAAGAGGCCAATGCAACAACAGAGGATTGCCACAACATGAGGGAGCTCCAGGTGAACCCCTGCTTTCTGGGGACAGTGCCCCCTACATAAGCAGCAAGACGTGGGATGATGATGTGGTAAAGGCTGATATTCACTCATATTTTAAAGATGATTTACTGTACTTTACTTACACTTGCAAAAGCCGAAGGATTAAAGTATCGCATGATGCTCTTCTATAAGTCTTTTAGATGATTTCTCTTCTCTTTTAAATAAAGAAGGGAAAATATTTGTCTCTTAGTGATGTCGGTGAGTGCAGATCACAAAGACTTGATTAAAGGAAAATATCTTCATCAAATGTTGCACATCTAGCTCTTCAAAGGGATGGTAAGCAAGTCTTTTCAATGGGGCAACTAGATGTTAGTGTGTTTGTACAATCTCAGAATTGGGCAGTTACTGTAAAAGTCTTTTTTCTTACCTACAGTAGACCAGTTTTAAGGGAAGATGCCTTCCCAAGGTGATGGCAGGAGTCCTGTCTCCAGAAGAGGGTGTTGGATCTAGAGAACTTTATTTGTAAAGAGTCTTGATGGGGGGAGAAGGATGGACTCATGGGGACAGACTGACTAGTATGAAGAGACTGGTTAAAATATTTTTGTTCTTACCTCTCTGTAAAACTTCTGTTTTGTGGTCTCCACTTTCCTGACCCTGGTGAACACTGAAGTGAAGATGTATAGAAGTCCTAATGACATCCTGTCTCTCGCACTCAATCTTCTTTGCTCTTTCTCCAAGGGCCTACAAGTCTCCTTGTCAGCTCTGTGCTCCTTTTGTTTGTCAAGCCTTGTATCTCAAACAAAAATCTGCAATGTTTCCTATGATATAATTTTTGATGGATTGCCGTGGAGTTGTAAAATAGTCCATGTTTAATATTTATAGGTTCATGAATTAATTAGTGGCAAATATGGTATAAGAACAGGGAAGTATTAGCTCTTGCCCTCCTAAGGATTCATTTTGTCTAAGACTGTACTTGCCGTATAGTGTGCTGATCTGGGGTTATAATTACATATGGTGTGTCACATGAAGTCTGCCTTCTGCCTGACATGATGCCAAACTGTTTTATCTTTATGCAGAGTGGGAACCTTTCTGATCTTGGTTACACCGATGTAATCTTGTTAACTTCAGATGTGACTTTAGACCAGAGTTTGGCCCTATAGAATATTACAGGTTGAACCTCTAAAATTCGAGACTCCCTGGTCTGGCAACATATGTGGTCTTGCCAGGGACAGGCAGCAGCATTCTGGACTGCTCATTTCCCTACGGTGCCAGACCAGGGAGGTCAGGTCTGTATTTTTGTTTATTTTTATTCTGATACTAACATCACAGTAGCCATTGGCTTTGGTCTGTCTGATACTGAGGTCAATGGAAACAAGATAGGGTCTTTGATTAACAGTCTTGTAATTTATCTAAAGTTACTTAATAAATATATTTTGTTAAACTCTGAATATGAATTTGCTGTAAATAACACAAAAGAAGAAACATTTTTCTGTCCTTATCTGCATTTTAAAAATAGAGCCTAGTTTTGGCTATAATTCTTCATAGCCCTTACACATTTGCTCACCTTTACATGAGTAATATTAGCAAATACTTGATGGGAATACCCATGTGTTTTGCTGGTGTGGAGGCAGTCAGTGATGCTAAGCACTGTAGTCTATAGTAAATGCCATTTGAAGTTCATGTGCTCAGTGTCTTGAAAAATCAGGCCTATAATATTTACAGAGTTGCAGAGGCACACTGGTCTAGATGACTTAATACCAGGCTGGGAACCATAACCTTTCTGCTGTCTATTTCCACAACTAACTTGCTGCGGTGCATTGGGAATGTCACTTAGTTTTCTCATCTGTAGAATGGGGATAATAAAACTTAACAGGGCTATTGGGAACTATAATATTAGTTCAGTTCTACGAACATGTAAAGCTCTTGAGTGCATTACACACACACACACACATGCACACACAGAGGATTCTGCAGCCTACAGCTCCACAGCCGCATGCAGCTCTTTAAGGACTTCTTTGTGGCTCCTGACACTATAATTCCAAAGTAAAAAAAAAAAAAAAAAGAAACACTCTTGATTATTTTTGATGAACAGTGAATGTCTAAAAGCCCAGCAGTGAACAATTCATATCCAAATAGCAAACAGTGTGACCTCAAAACTTTGAATAGCCCCCCTTTAATATGTGCAATGCATTGTGGTATATGATACTGTATCTATGTTTTCATTGTGTTGATAATAAAGTCTTGGTTTTGCAAAGGAAAAGAAAGCTTGCAGCACTCCTGCTGTGAACGGCAACATGCATTTTAAGAAAGAAAACTGAGGTAAAACATGAGGTAAAATTGGCATAATTAAAGTGAGTTCAGGAGTGAAAGTCAGGAAGATAGTGGTATAAAGACTCACGTGTAAAGTATGAGGAAATTAAAATATGTAAAAAGTTTTCACGAATGTCCTGAAGTAAAGGTGTATTGCATTCATATCATTGTGTGTGAACTATTCTTAAAATAAGGGTTACAAAAAGTACAGTTGGACATTTATTAAGGACCGTCTCGTATTCAGATGCATTGTGGCTCTTGAATTATTGAGTTTTTTTACCACATTTGAAAAAATGGCACTTCTTGTTTTTTGGTTGCTTGTAGGGAGAGGAACTCTCTATCTTTGTGCTAAGTGCAGGACAGAACACATTGTTAGTGTGGACAAAATCTCTGAAGTCACCTTTTTTTTTCAGATTTTTTGTAGGTTTTCTCATGGTTTGTCTGATAAATTACATTTGCTTGTGGTGAAAGACTTACTTTGATGTGACCTTACTGAGTCTACACCACATTAGAAATGTGGCCTGATTTCTCTCTCTGCCCAGCCCTGGAAGGTGCTGAGCATTTCACCTGAAAGGGGAGGGGGAGCTCAGCATTTTGCAGGATCTGAACTTGGAGCACACTCTGTGGGCCGCTGGCATCCATGGAGGAACTTGGCTGCCTCCATGTATTTCAGAAGTCTTCAATACAATGTTACCCCTTTTGACTCAAATCATTAGCCAATTTGCAGGGTGTTGCAGGCTGTTTCCATTAGAAGGCTAAACAGATGAGGGAGATGTTTCTTTGATGCAATCCTGTTTTATTTACAAAGAATGTTCACAATGTCCTGAACACAGTAGGGATCAAACAGGAGATAGTGCAGAGACTCTCAGCTTTCTTTCAGGGCCATGCTACAAGAGCTTTTCCCACCATCTCTAGTTCTTCTCTTCCTGCTTCTGGTGCTCCTGTCCATAGGCATGTCCATCAAACAGTACCTAGTTTCTTGCCCTTTCATTCAGTCCTGAGCAAAACCCCTTAACTCACTTGTCTGACATTGAAACTAGCCTTGAAATGTGACCTCCCTTTGTTTCAGCAATTTTACTCTGACAAGAAGCTTAACTGATTCTTAAATTATACCATATGAAAAATGGTAGTTATTGGCTTCTGGTTTCAGTGAAGTTTCACCCAAATTGTATATCAAGTTATTAAGTTTGCAGCATATTAGAAAAATAACCTGATTTCTCTCTGCCCACTCCTTCAAGATGGTGTGCACTCTTAGGTCACGACTGCACTAGCATTTTTTTTTGAAAGTAGGAGCTCTTTCAAAATATCCCGTGGAATATGTAGATGCACAACGCATTCTTTTGAAAGTACTTTTGAAAGAACGTGGCGCTCCTTTCAAAATCGTTCTTCCATTCCCATTTCAAGAAGAGCACCCCCTTTCAAAAGAAAACATGTATGTAGCCTCCATAGACCACTCTTTTGAAAGGGAAGTCCTCCATGCCACTAGCCAGCTGGAGTCAGGAGACACCCGTGCCACCATCACTGGGGCTCTATGGTCTCTGCATCTGGCTGCGTTTAAAGCCATAGGGACCCAGAAACCCCATAGCAGGAAGCTGAGAGCATGCTAGCAGCACCACAGCCACAAGCCTGTGACAGCATGCCCTCCAACCCTCCCAAGAGATACCCAATGCACCTGGATGCCCCTGTGGCCAGTGCCCAGGAGCCCCATGCCCCCCAGGAGGCCTCTCCACAAGCTGGAGTCCAGCCAGGGCCAAAAAAAGAGGGCCACCTAATGGACTGAGATCAAGGTCAATGACCCTCTGGGACTGTAGTGGGGATGAGCAGGTCTTCCTCCATACCAGCGGCTGGCACCAGCATGCCACGGCTTTTGACTGACTGTCTATCAGCCTGAGCATGCAGGGGCAACCCAGCCTTATGGCAGACCAAGTATGGTCAAAACTGAAAACTGCAGCAGGCCTACTGCCACACTTGGGGTGTGGCCAGTGGCTGAGGAGCAATGCCCCCAGCTGCCTCCACTTCAAGGAGCTGAAGCGTTTCCTTGGGCTGAAGGAAACAGCCCCCCAATAGCAGTGCTGGACACCACAGGGCTGGAGCTGGAGCCCAAGACCGAGCCAGAGGTCAAGGACTGGGCAAGACCCCCACTGACAATCAGGAGCTGGAGCCCACGTCAGAGGAGGAGGAAGTTGTCACTGGTCATCACCATTCGCTCTGGGTCCTCCAGCCCGGCCCTCTTCTCCCAGGCCTCCCCTGAATTCCTCAAGGGACCCTCTGGCGGATACCCAGCACTTTGGAGACCCCAGGGCATTGGTGGCCTCCCACCCCCATCACAGCTGGCAAGAGGCTGGCCATACAGCCCTCAGCCCCTGTCCGGATGAACCCCAGATGGCTGCGTGCCCTGGGCTGCACAGAGGGACACATGCAGGCACTTGGCAACTGCTACCATGGACCACACCACAAGCTGCAAATCCAGGGAGTGAGCTGGGGGAGGTGGACCACACCTGGCTTGTGCCCCACCCTTGTGGGGACCCCCAGTGTTGCTGGAAGAGTAGACAGTGAGGTGGGGGGAGGGTCTGGCCAAGGGGGTGGAGGGGGCAGAGCCCTTGGGGCCAGGTTGTGGGACTAATGGGTTATCCCCCTCTCCCTTCTGTCTCCATAGCTCTGCTGTCCAAGGGCTGGGCAAGCTCCATCCAGGGCCAGGGGAGCCCCGCACTGACTGCCAAAGGGGCTGGGGCACCCTCCCCCCACCGTCCCCACAGGTCCATGGTGGGAGGCCATGTTGCTGCCCCCATGGAGAGGGTCCTGATGCTGCTCTCAAGGCTGCCTGGCAGGAGTTAAATGCCACTATGCGGGAGTGGCTGGCAATGGAGCGGGAGGCCTGGGGTGAGATTGCGGGTGTCCTTCACGCCCTCACCTAGGCCGTGACTGCCCACCTGCCCCAGGCTCCCACCTTTTTGCCACCCCTCCCACAGCCCCTGCCCTCGCCTCCCTGCTCTCGTCCAACCTCCCCCCAGCTGCCCAGCTGGAACTTGGCCTGTGGTTCATGGCCAGTGTGGGCCTTGGTGACCCAGCCTCCCACCCCTCCTTTCCCTCTGTGTCCCTGCTGAGGCCAAGGCCTTTGCACCCTCCCCGTAGTCTCAGCCCCTATGGGGGCCCCAGACCTGGGGCTCATGTGGCTCATGGCCCATCCCTGTTGAGGACTAAGGTCCCCTGCCCCAGCCCTCCTCCAAGGTCAGGTGCCCCAGCTCCATCCATGTAGGGCCACATGAGCCAAGGTTGCAGAGGGTAAGTGGCATTGGCCATTGTGCAGGGGGCATGGTCGTGTCCCTGATGGGGAGTTTCTGCAGGGGGATGTAGGTCCCCTCCACTAGCGTATGCCCAAGTCAGGAGTTCCAGAAGACCTGAACATTATGGGCTTGGCCAGAGCAGCCCACGTGGATATCTATGAAATGTCCATGGGAGTCCACAAGGGTCTGGAGCACCACGGAGCATTGCCCCTTTCTGCTGATGTACCCTCCGGCTCTGTGGTCTAGGGCCTGGATGGCGATGTGCGTCCCGTCCAATGTGCCAAAACATGGGGAACTCCAGCTTGGCGAATCCTGTGAGGATGACATCTATGTCCCTGGTGCGGATGACCTTCCATGAGAGGATGGCATTGATCGCCCATGGGATGGAGGGCATATGTGCCCATGAGTGCCTGGTGGGGTGCTCCAGGCCTCCCCAGCCCCAACTTGTGCCCCCCTCCCCTCTTTTCTGGGCTCCCTCCCTCTCCTGACTTGTCTAGGGCTGCCTCTCTGGTCCCTGAGAGTCCCCCTTGCCCAGAATCGCACTCAGCCCCGTCAGGTATGTGACCCAAGTATGCCTCACCTCCACGAGAACAGCCTTGACAGTTGCCTTGCTCACCCGGAACTGGTGCCTGACTGACCAGTGGCTATCCAGGGTGGCTAATTTCCAGATGGCTATGGTGACCCACTTCTCCTGGTGCTGAAGGGTGAGGGCCAGCCAGTGGCATAGTTCCAGAAATGTTCACTTGGTCATTGTCCCACTCCCCCATGATGAGCCGGTCCCACCACACGGACCTTGTGGGATACCTCCACAGGCGCTGGCTTGCCCAGGGAGAAGGTTCATTGATGTCGTCTCAAGGAGATTCCTGCAGGACCACAGACAGGCAAGTGCCCCCCCAACCCGCTACAGGCACTGGAAAATAGCGATGAGCACTGTGGCAAGCAGGCTGACCATGGCCTCAAGGAGTTCTTCAGCGGAGAGCTGCTAGGAAACCATGGGGGTCTCAGTGGCTCCACTTTGTGCCCAGGGTCTGCTGTGCTGCGAACAGCCTGGCAGCCCTCAGTGTGTGCAGACTGAGGGAGTCTGGGAAGGGCCCTTTAAGGGAGCAGCTAGCTGTGCCCCCAGAAGGGCTTGTCCGCCAAGAAACCCCCGTCCATTGTGTTTTCTGGCCCGTTCTTTTGGAAGAGTGCCTGGAGCTGTGTGGATGTTCTCATTTGAAAGAATGGGCTGTTTTCTGAAAGGGCAGATCGAAGGCTTGATGAGCTTTTTGTGTGTAGATTCGCTCTTTTGAAAGACGATTTTAGGGAAGATCTCTTCTGTGAGGTCTTCTTTCAAAAGATCACTGTCGTTTAGGTGTAGCCTTCGTGTGTACTCCAGGAGGTGTTCAGCACTTTGCAGGCTCTGTGCTTGGGCCAGACTCATTCTGAGCCTGGCTTCTGCAGAGGAACTGGCTTTGTATTTTAGAATATGTGTCTTTTTACAATTATCTTATCTCCCATAATAAGGTGATAGCTTCAGTTCACTTTTGCAATGAACATTTTTTTCAAAAATATTACATACAAGGAATGCAGTGGGAAAGTTTGGGATGTTCAGTCCCAAAGTAGGTCATACCTAATAACTTTTAGTTCCTCACTGACAAAGTTTCAAGCAAAAACAATAACTTGGCTTTGACCTTGCTCTCTTCAAAAAGGAAGTTACTTCTGAGCAGCAACATCAAAAAGAATAAATAATTGTTTTTCTTTTTGTTGTTATGATATGGATCATCTGAGCAGTTAGTGGTAAGCAAGCAGTCTTTGATTTGATTCAGATGCCCTAGTGTTTGGTCCTCTCTTTATGTCAGCATGTTCCTGTTCCCACACCAGGAAAGTAGAATCTCTTGATTAAATTCATATTTGTTTTAATCTTTCCTGTGTCTGATCTCAAGCTCAAAGATTCTAATGAAAAAAAGTAGTGCAGCCTGCTGGGAAGAGTGCTGATGTCAGACTTGAGTCTGTTTGTTCTGTTCTAACCTGATAATGCCAGAAATGCTCAGAACTCAAATATTCTTCTCTAGCACGTTCTTAAGACAAAGCTATTTTGATACTTCATGTAGGGTTGTAAGCGGGGCACTTTATTTGTAGAAGTAATAAAAACCACCCACTCCCCCCCAGTCTAAAACAAATATTTATGAAGTAGCAACTGATCACAACAGTGAGTTGAATTCATCTTACCCCAATTTGAGTCTTTGTACGACTTTGTACTGCACGTGGTCTTCTGCACTAAGTCTATGAGTATAAGAAACAATAAGTATTTGTGTAACTAAGTTTCTTTCCTTCCTGTAAGACAGGCTTATAAAAATGTATGTTCATTTTCTCTTGCAGATTTTCCATAAACATTTTAGCTGCTTAAGGGTGAAATTCATTCTACCCACCAAAAAGTTGCAATAAATGGGCTCTCTGTGGTGATTTAAGAGACTGATCCTATGGTCTCAATTCATGAAGTACCACTGAGCATGTCTTCAAAAAATGAAATGATTTTGGGTTGGCCTTTCACTGATTTACAATAGGAGCTGATGGATTGTGAGCACTTGTAAAAATCAATCAATTTATTTGGTCTCTAGGCCTAGATTAGGGGTCGGCAACCTGTGGTTCCAGAGCGGCATGCAACTCTTTAAGGAGTCACTTGCGGCTCCAGACGTTGACTCCTCTGTGTCTCCGAATGCTGTAACAACCCTGCCCTGCCACTGCTGAAACAATAGCAGCTATCTCCAGACTGGCCAACACTCGACTCTCCCTCCTCCTACTCTCATGTCTGGCCACGTCAGGGCTCAGCAGTGAGTGGCTGGCCAGCACTCAACTGGGCAGTGCAGTGGGCTGGCCCGACTGCTGCACCATCAGGGCTCAAGCAGAGCGTGGTGCGGTGGGCTGTGGTGAACAGGGTCCTGCTCTTAACAGGTACGGAGCAATTTGTGTATCTTTCCCCCACTTCTCTGGTTCCTTTTCCTGTCCCCAAAGCTGGGCTCCTCCCGAATCCCCCAAGTCCTTAGCTGTGCTGCTTTGTCCCCAGCAGTGGTCTCCATGCAAGCCAGGCTAGTAGGGTCTTTTCCACTCCGCTTTTGCCTTGAGCTCTCTGCGTGCGTAGCGGAATCCTGTCCCCACCCCACTCTAGGCACAGTGCACGCTGGTTCTGCAAAGCAGCAATAACTGCCAGTGCATAAGGCAATGCACTCTGTGTTGTCTTGTTTTACAGGACAGTGTATCTCAATGACCAGTTAATGGACCAGTATTGATCACTGACATCTCCCTGATACAATTTAAGAAGGCAGTAAGTCAGTCCCTGGTGTCAAAAAGGCTGAGACAGGAGAACTGACCATATGGTTGTGTACCCATAACCCTGCCACCGAACAGCTCAAATCATTGTGTGTGCTGTTTTTAAAATAGGGCTTACAAAAAGTAGGGTTAAACATTATTTATTAAGGACTGTCTCATATTCACACGCATTGCTGCTCTTGAAGTATTGATTTTGTAACTGAATTTGAAAAAAAAATGACTCTTCTCGCTATTTTGGTTTCAGACCCCTGAACTAGATGTTTAACGATTTTGCTACACTCAGCTTCACAATGACTTACCGATTTAGGACCCTAAATCTCATTTTCAGAGGAAAATGTGATTTAGGTTCTTAAATTAGTTCGGTGTTATATGACCCTAAGTACATCAAAAGCCTAAACGTTTTTAAAAATCTGGTTCAGAAGAGTCTAATTTATATAGGTAGTCCATCGTGTCCGACGATGACGTCTTGAGCTTGCACAAGCTCATCGGTTGTGGACTCACATGTGGCTGAGGAGTCCAAGCTTTGAACGACATGTGCGTTCACAATGGGGGCAAGGGAATTGTCCTGGCTCTGTTGGTGCAGCTGCTGCTGTTGCTTTCTTCCTCTCACGAGCATCAGTGAGGAGTACTCATTGCTGCTCTTCAAAGTTGTCATACACGTATCGTACAGGAGCACGCCAGTCTGTTCAGTCTTTGGCATGCTGCTCTAGCTGATCTGGTTTTAAACCAGCATGAGCAATGTTGGCCTTCACGCGGTCTTTATGCCTCTTGCAAGGCCTACCTTGATTCATTTTGCCCTGGGAGAGTTCACCATAGAGAAGTTGCTTAGGGATTCTTGACTCCTCCATTTGTATGACATGCCCTGCGCAGTGAAGCTGGGCTTTCAGAATCATGGCTTCGATGCTTGTGGTTCCTGCACTGTCCAGGACTTCCAGGTTTGTAACTCTGTCCTGCCATCGAATGGTCAGTATTGACCTCGGGCTGTGTGTGTGGAAGCACTGCAGCAGTTTTATGTTTTCTGTACAAGGTCCAGGTTTCACAGCCATACAGGAAACTGGTCAGGACTCCAGCCTTGTACACTTTCAGTTTAGTGGACTGTCGGATACTGTGCTGATTCAGCACTTGTGCTCTCAGATGTCCTAGTGCCCGGCTGGCCTGGCAGATTCTGGCATCGATCTGTTTGTCAAGGGAGCCATCATTGGCTATCACACTGCCAAGGTACTTGAACTCCTCTACTGTTTTTAACTTTGTTCCTTCAATAAAGATTGAAGCGGTGAGAACAGCATATCCTGGAGCAGGTTGAAACAGTACCTCGGTCTTTCCTAGGCTGATGGTCAAACCAAAGAGGCAAGTGGCATCAGCAAACTTGTTGATGATGAGCTGGAGATCAGATTCCTTGTGTGCCGTGAGTGCACAGTCATCAGCAAAAAGGGCTTCAAGGATGAGCCTCTCACGCTTCTTGGTTTTAGCATTCAGATGACGAGGGTTGAAAAGTGACCCACCAAGTCTGTATTTTAGGTAGACTGCATGGTCCAGGTCCCTGACTGCGTGGCTGAGGACACATGTGAAAAAGAGTTTGAATAACACTGGGGCCAGCATGCATCCTTGCTTCACACCATTGGGTGTCTCAAATGGATCTGAGGATTCACCATTTGAAAGAACAAAGCCAGTCATGTCATCATGGAACAGGTGTATGAGGTTAAGCAATCTTCTTGGGCAGCCAAGTTTTGACAGGATAATCCACAGGGCTTCTCTGTTAATGGTGCCAAACGCCTTGGTCAGGTCTATAAAGACAGCACACAGACCCAAGTTCTGCTCTATGCACTTTTCCTGGACCTGACAAACAGCAAAGATCATGTCAATGGTGCTGCAGCCTGGGTGAAAACCACACTGTGCCTCTGGTAGGCTCTCCTCTGAGATGCTGGTGATCAGACGGTTGAGGATGACTCGAGCCAAGATCTTCCCAGCCGTACAGAGAAGGGAGATGTCCTGGTAATTTCCACAGTTAGCTTTCTTGTCCTTGTTCTTGAAAACTGAGATGATTGTGGCATCCTTAAAGTCTTTGGGCATGTCGTCTTCTTCCCAGATGCTGATCAAGATGTTGTGAAAGGCTTCAAGTGACACTGGTCCTGCAACATTTAGGAAAAAGAAATGTCCTAAAGTGCTTATTAACAAATCCCAATGCAGTGACTGCAAATCAGTGAGTTTGAGTCATAACCATACAGTGTCTTATGGAGAATTTGTTTTTTTTGGTGTTGGGTTCTTTTTTGTTTGGGGTTTGCTACAGTGTTTCACAGATTTATTTTTTAAAATTCTACCAAAACAGTCTGGAGTAAATAGACAAACAGAAAAATACATTTAAAATAGTAGTATACTCTGTGAAAGGATGATGCAAATACCTATGCTCTTATTAGTTAATATGGCCTAATCAGCCAATCAGAGTAAAGGCGTCTTTACACTGTGTGCCTGAATCAGTAGCCTTGCAGTGGCTTTGCATTGGCCAAATATTCATAAATATTTTTGCAAAATCGTTTTTGTCTTGATCATTTCAGAAGCAGTTGAATTGTAATAACACTTTCAAGCATATTAGTTTCATTTCAGAGGCAAGAAAATCTTCATAATAGGGAATTGATTATGTTGTGAGTATTGAGTCTGTGAGCTTGTTTTCCCATAGATCTTAACAGCTCATTATAGGATCTTCTGTTTTATGAGATCTGACCAGATGGTTTCCTGTCTTTACTTGCCCTTATTTTACTTTGACAATGCCATGGATAATGTATTCTCTTTACATAAAAGATGATCTTGGCAATTTCCCTAATAGAATCTTTTATCTTTCTATATCCATATGGTACTATATTTATTACTTGAAGAGTGTTGTGCCCTTGTAGGGATTAAGCAGCAAAAGGAACAAGTTTAGAAAATGTTTCCACTTATAATGTGAATGCCCAACACTCTAATAATGCTTTCATCCAAGCATATGATGTAACTGATGAGATGTGGTTGTCTGGAAGTGAACTAACCATGGGGATTAAGACTGGGAGACAGAAGAAATGAGTCTATTCCTGGCGTTAAAATATCCTTTCTCTGTAAAACAAAGCAAATCTCTGAAGGCTTGAGCCAAAGGCCATTAAAGGCAAAGAAAAGACCGCAGCTGATTCCAGTGTCATTTGGATCAGTCTCTTTACCTCTGTTTAGCCTGTTCCCTTCCCTTCCACACCCACAGTTGTTGTAAGGCTTAATGTATTCATGTTCATTTGAAGTCTTTGAAGAGGAAGATGCTAGAGATATGCAAAACTCTGTTATACTGTAGGAGTTTGTTATTCAGTGCTGTAGTGGTTCTTGCTTTTTTTATAAACAGATAGCAACAAACGTGTCTGTCCTTTTGTAGTTTTTCGTTAAAGTGCCAGAGCCTGCAACCCTTGTCTGATTCATTGTTGATCATGTGAGTAATATTGCTGAATATAGCAACGAAGGGTCCTGTGGCACCTTATAGACTAACAGAAAAGTTTTGAGCATGAGCTTTCGTGAGCACAGACTCACTTCATCAGATGTGAGTCTATGCTCACGAAAGCTCATGCTCAGAACTTTTCTGTTAGTCTATAAGGTGCCACAGGACCCTTGGTTGCTGTTACAGATCCAGACTAACGCGGCTACCACTCCGATTGCTGAATATAGTGAGTGAGAGAAGAAGAATCAATCACTAAGACAAAACAGAGTGAAGGATGCTAGTGAGAAAAGGGGGAAGCTGGGTATTGGAGGACAAGTGATGCTACGTGATCATGTATGTTATGCTTTCATTTACATATACGTAGCTTGTTTTGTCCCAGCTTCCCTTTCTAATGGGCTTAGCTAACACCCAGTGGCTGTACTGATTTGGATCAACTCCCAATACATTAAAATATAAGGGTGGCAGAATGGAGGCTAGAGAGGCAGTCAATGCATTCTGTATTCTTCATTCAGGGTTGCCAACACTCATGACTATTATAGTATTTGGTCTTTTGCTTAACATCTCAGGTCCTGGAATCAAGTAAAAACCTTCACAGTTGCAGAGAAGAGCTTCAAAATGTGCCCGTTTTGGCTTTTAATTATTTGTGACAAATAAAAGGAACCCAACATGTTAATTTTTTAAAGTCTCATGATTTTAAAGCCAATGTCATGACTTTTTGGTGGCTAGCTTGTGATTTCTGAATGTGTGAAGTTGGCAATATTATCTATGTCATTCAAGAACTACTACTTATAAAGGACCTGATAACCTTACTTTGTTGTGAATATTGAATTTGCAGATTTATTTAATTAAGGAAGATGTGAGCTGGTGGGTTGAATGTCCAGTGTTTGTGAGCATTTGTTTTGCAGTTTGAAAAGAAAGGCAGTTTGAAAGTGTGTTTGGCCATCTGATAATTTTGAAAAGTGTGAATTGGGAGAGCTTTGTTCCAGATGGGACTTCAAGGGCTTTTTGGATTGGAAGCCAGGCTTTGAGCCAGGCTTAGCTAGCAGGCTCATAAAGAGGCAGCCACAGTGAACAGGGCAGCAGCCAACAGGGAGTTTGTCTGGGAGTTCTCCTTGGGAGGAGCCCCATACTGATTGGTTTCTTTCTTACAGCTTGTTTCTCTTCTGCCCGTCAAGGCAGCACTAAAAACATCTGCGAAAACCCTCAGAGAAAGGAAAAAATGGAAACTGAGAAGTCAGCCCTGCCAACATGTGCCATGTTTGTCTTCCTCCCTGAAGATAGAAGGGATTTTGTCTGTTCCAAGTGCAAGCTGGTCGCCATCTTGGAAGAAAAAGAGGACTTGAGGCCCAAATATCAACTGTCTGGTTCACCAGAGAAGGTGAAGACTTCCTCAACAGAAGGCAGCATTTAGTCCTGCAGACACAGCAGGCTGAGCAACCAGTGAGGGCAGTACAAAACAAGGAAGAAATTTGGCAGCATGTAAGCTCCAGGAGAAGAAAGCCAATTCAGGTAACTCCAGTTCTGGTGGAGGTAAGCAATGATTTCCAGGCTCTCTGTGTGGGTGCTACAGTGGAGAATGCTGTGGCAGAGACCTCTCAGAGAAAGGATCAGAAGGAGACCTCATTTGCTGCAAGACATGGAATGCATAGTACTAGGGATGGCAGTTCTATGACCACCACCCCTAAGAGAAGACGGGTGCTGGTGGTCAGGGACTCCCTCCTTAGAGGGATGGAGTCATTCATCTGCCATCCAGACCTGAAATCTCAAGAAGTTTGTTGCTTACCAGGAGGTAGAATTCAGGATGTAACAAAGAGTCTTCCAAAAATCATCAAATCTGTGGATTATTACCTCTTCCTGCTTCTCCATGTAGGAGTTAATGACACAGCAAAGGACGGCCTTGAGCAAATCACCGCAGATTATGTAACTCTGAGAATAAAGATCAAGGAATATGGAGCACAAGTGGTGTTCTCGTCCATCTTCCCTGTTGAAGGAAGGGGTCCAGGTAGGGATCTTCAAATTATGGAAGTAAATGCATGGTTGTGCAGGTGGTGTCAGAGAGAGGGCTTTGGTTTCTTTGACCATGGGATTCTGTTTCAGGAACAAGGATTCTTAGGAAGAGACAGGATCTACCTAAAAAAGAGAGGGAAGAGCATCTTTGCAGGCTGGCTTGCACACCTAGCGAGGAGGGCTTTAAACTACGTTCATCAGGGGGTGGTGACACAAACACTGAGGTAAGTGGGAAAGGAGGAGGATACAACAAAGGAGGTGCCCTGATTCAAAAGAAGAAAGTAGGCCAATCAACCAGTTATCTAAGGTGTTTGTAGACAAATGCAAGATGCCTGGGGAACAAACAGGAAGAAGCCCTGGCACAGTCAAAGGAGTATGAGATGATTGGAATAATGGAGACTTGGTGGGATGACTCGCATAACTGGAGCACTGTCATGGAAGGCTATAAACTGTTCAGGAAGGACAGGCAAGGGAGAAAAGGAGAAGGCACGCCGCGATATGTCAGAGAGCAGTGTGATTGTTCAAAGCCCCGATATATGGAGGGAGAAAAGCTAGTTGAGAGTTTTTAGGTTAAGGTTAGAGGCAGAAGCAACAGAGGTGATTTTGTGGTTGGTGTCTGCTATAGACCACTGTATCAGGTAGATGAGTTAGATGAGCATTTCTTCAGACAACTAAGAGAAGCTTCCAAATCACAGGCCCTGGTTCTCATGAGAGACTTTAATTACCCTGACATTTATTGGCAGCACACAGACTATCCAGGAAGTTTTTGGAGAATGTTGAGGATAACTTCCTGATACAAGTGCTGAAGGAACCAACTAGAGGCTGTGCACAGCTTGACCTGCTGCTCACAAACAGAGAAGAAATAGTTGGAGAAATAGAAGTGGGTGGCAACCTGAGCTGTAGCGATCATGAGATGGTAGATTTCAGGATCCTGACAAAAGGAAGGAAGGTGAGCAGTAAAGTACAGATTCTTGATTTCAGAAGAGCAGACTTTGACTCCCTCAGAAAACTGATCAGCAGCATCCCTTGAGAAGCTTAATATGAAGAGGAAAGCTGTTCAGGAGAGCTGGCAGTATTTTAAAGAAGACTTAGTGAAGGCACAGGAACAAACCATCCCAATACGCAGTAAGAAAAGCAAATATGGTAGGCAATCAGTTTGGCTTACCAGGGAAATCCTTGGAGAGTTTAAATTAAAAAATGCATATAAGAAGCAGAAACTTGGACAGATGACTAAGGAGGAGTATATTATCAGAGAATGCAGGGGAGTAGTCAGGAAAGCAAAAGCACAATTGGAACTGCAGCTAGCAAGGGATATGAAGGGTAACAAGAAGGGTTTCTACAGGCATGTTGATAATAAGAGGGAGATCAGGGAGGTTGTGGGTCCATTACAGGATGAGGGAGGTAACCTGGTGACAGATGATGTGGGAAAAGCTGAAGTACTCAGTGCTGTTTTTTGCCTCTGTCTTCATGGACAGGGTCTGTTCCCAGCATTAAGCAGTGTAGTATGGAAAGGAGCTACGCAACCCTTGGTGGGGAAAGAACAGGTTAAGAGCTATTTAGAAAAGCTAGATGCACGCAAATCCATGGGTCTGAATTTAAGGCATCCAAAGGCACTGAGGGAATTGGCAAATGTCATTGCAGAGCCTTTGGTCATTATCTTTGAAAACTCATGGAGATAAGGAATGACTGGAAAAAGACAAATATAGCGCCTGTCTTTAAAAAAGGAAAGAAAGACAATCCAGGAAACTATGGATTGGTTGGCTTTACCTCAGTCCCTGGAAAAATCATGGAGGGGATCCTCAAAGAATCCATTTTAAAGCACTTGTATTTCCAAAAAGAGCAAGAGACACTCAACAACTGGTACCTGATTTGTGCTGGATCCTCTACATAAAAATATTAAATTAAATTACATTAGCTGCTAACCCTTATAATATGAAAAACAATTCCTGCCGCAACTTTTTGTTTCAGCCCCAAGAAAACGTATTTTCTTATCACATCACCGCAGTTGAGCTAATCTAGTAGTGTGGCTTTGCTAAACTAGCTATTTTTATTTCCTTAAATTTTCAATCT
This sequence comes from Carettochelys insculpta, assembly GCF_033958435.1. NCBI lineage: Eukaryota > Metazoa > Chordata > Testudines > Carettochelyidae > Carettochelys > Carettochelys insculpta. Next base: position 16,199,709 of record NC_134150.1, on the reverse strand, counting down.
GTTTTTGTTTTACTCTGTGTGTGTGTGTGTGTGTGTGTGTGTAAAATCTACACAGAGGTGGAATAATCTTCCACACTTAATTTGTTCCTCTTTTTAACACCCTTTTTAGGAGTTGAGTATTTTGAGAGTCAAGAAAAAAAATGGTGTTGAATTGATAATTTTGTGGGAAAAGGAGCCATAATTGGAGTCAATATACAGTAACTTTGTGTTAGGCAAAGAACTACAAAAGATATTTTTAATAAGACTGGTGTGTAGCTAAATTATTCTGTCCTCACTTGTGTATACATTTTAGAACTCAGATAATAGAAAGGAGAGGCATTCATATCTTGACAAGCAGAACTACCCATACAGACCTGCATACAATACTGTCTGTTAAAGCAGAAAAACTACTTGGCATAATTGCACAGTAGGCTAGTAATGTTTTATGACAGACATGTCTACCTACAAGCAGACACAGACACTCACTGCGATTATGGAGTAAATTTCTAGAGAGGTGCATGGGAGGTCTGTGCAAAATAACAGGATTTGTAAATATACCTCCCACTCACTGCTCTGAAAATTTAGCCTGGTAAGTAGAGAAATGCTGATCTATGTAAGAAACTAATACAGGCAAATATAAGCTGTTTCTTCCAACTCCTGCACCAAGATAGAGTTCAGACATAGTTTATTTTGCTAGGTACAACTACCACTAACAAGCCTCTTTATACGTTTATGGAATTTACAAACACTAGCCAGTTAAGACTCACACCAGGATTGCCAGGGTTGTTGTTATCCAGTTTAGAGGCCTAATATGAACTAAGGAGGCTAATTTATGTAACTAAGATCACAGAGGAAGTCAGTGACGGTCCTGCAAATACCACCCAGGAGTCTTGAGTGAGTTAATCCTTCTAGTGCACACTCCAGTATCCTGTTCCATATTGTCACATTTATTACTGTCCAATTCAGCTAAGCCCAGAAGCATATGTTGAACTTTAAGCATAGAGTATTGCCATTGAAGTAGCTGAGCCTTAAACATGTGCTTATACACTCCTCCCTCTCTATAGCTGTGTCTACACGTGCACGCTACTTCGAAGTAGTGGCACTAACTTCGAAATAGCGCCAGTCATGGCTACACGCGTCGGGCGCTATTTCGAAGTTAACTTCGACGTTAGACAGCGAGACGGCGAAGTCGCTAACCCCATGAGGGGATAGGAATAGCGCCCTACTTCGACGTTAAACGTCGAAGTAGGGACCGTGTAGTCGTTGTGTGTCCCGCAACGTCGAAATTGCCGGGTCCTCCATGGCGGCCATCAGCTGAGGGGTTGAGAGACGCTCTCTCCAGCCCCTCAGCTCAATGGTGGCCGCATGGAGCGGCCCCTTAAAGGTCCCCTCCCCCTGCCTTCCTGTGCAGGAAGCTGAGGGAACGTGCAGGCGGCAGCCCAGACACGCGGCCAGCCTGCACGTTCCTCAGCCAGCACAGCCACCCACCCAGCTGCGATGGCTGCCTGGCAGCCCCCCCGAGTGCCCCCAGGGGACGCCCCCCAAGGGGAGCCAGGGCAGCCAGCCCAGCCAGGCGGGCAGCCAGGCTGGCAAGCGGCAGCGGGGCCCCTCCTGGACGGAGGCCGAGCTGCGGGACCTGCTGGGGCTCTGGAGCGAGGAGGAGGTGCTCCAGGTAATGGGGAGCAAGAGGTGGAACGCGGATGCGTTCGCTCGGCTGGCCGACGGCCTGGCTGCCCGGGGTCACCCTGCCCGCACTCCTGATCACGTCAGGAGTAAGGTGAAGGAGCTGTGGCAGGGTTACTCCCGGGCCTAGGATGCGGCCAGCAGATCTGGGGCCAGCCCCGTCACTTGCCCCTTTTACAGGGAGCTCAGGGACATCCTGGGCCCCCGGCACACCTCCTCCCCTCCGACCACCCTTGATACTTCGGCCAACGAGCCCCAGCAGGCCCTGCAGCTGGAGTCCGCTCCGGAGGTAAGCCCCGCACCCTGAGGGCCCCCCCCGGAGCCCACCCCCAGGACATCGCGGCAGGAGGAGGAGGAGGAGGAGGAGGGGGGCTCCTCCTCCACAGAATCCGGGCTGCAGATCCTCCTCCTGCCATCCCGGAGCAGCAGCCGGGCCTCCGCCCCCTGGGGATCTCCAGACCGTGGGAGTGGACCGACAGGTATGTACCCCCCTCTGGTGTACACCCCTGGGCTTGAGGGGCGGGGGGTAATAGATATGTGTCCAGGGCCCCCCACATGCTCACATGGCCATGGCCCAAGGACAGCAGGGCCATGTCCCTCACAGCAGTGCATCAGCCCCTGCCCCCGCCCCACCCCGCACGACAGTGCCATGCCCCATCCCCGGGGCAGGGGGGAGCGGAACCTCGAGGGGCCCCCGGGAGGAGGGGGTGGGACGCCACAGCAGCAGCAGCAGCATGTGATGGAGGTGGGGGAGTGCAAAAGGGAGACTCAGGCTAGATATGAGCAACAAGAGCCGAATAGCTCCCAGGGGCAAAGGATGATCCTGGGGCTACAGCTGGCAGGTGACACCTCTGCCCTGAACAAAGAGGAGGGAGGAGCCGAGCTGGCTTGGAATTGGGGGGGGGAGGGCGGGGGCCACAGGTAGAGGCTAGGGGAAGGGAGAGCTGGAAGGCAGCCAGCCTGAGGAGGGGGAAAGCTGCATCCCAGAGGGGCACCCCTTGGGGTCTTCTCCTCAGGACGGGTTGGAAGGACTGTCTCTTCCGACAGCTGGTGCTGTCACTCCTGAGAGAAACTGGGCATCTGTGGCCTAAGAAACCTCTCCTGCTGTCAGACCCTGCGGAGTGAAGTGAGAGTCGCTCCCACCAGGGGACGGGGTGCAGTGCAGGGGGACCCCTGAACCCCATCCATCACAGCAGCATCTCCCGGGGACGGGGATGGGGAACCTGCAGCACAGGGCTGGGGGGACAAAGGCCACGGCTCGGGGCCCACACTAACGCCTGTCTCCATTCTTCTTCCCCCCCTCCTCTCCTGTGTCCCGCACCTGCACCATCAGAAGGACCAGAAGAGAGCGCTGGTGAGGCATCAGTGGTCCCGGAGAGCCCTCCGGAACCATCGCTCCAGGCAAGCCCCTCGGCCGAGGACCGACCGGCCCCATGGAGGGCTAGACGGCGGACCCCGCGCCACCACCAGCCGACGGCGACGGACCCCCAGCTGCTGGCCATCCACCATTGGCAGCTGGAGGTCGCGGAGCAGCACCTGCAGCTGTAGGAGCGGGCGCTGGCCTGGCGCCAAGAGGCATGGGGGGCCTACATGGAGACTTTCAACCGCCTGGTGGACTACCTGGCCCCCCATGCCGTGCCGGCCGCCGCAGCGCCCGACGTGCCTGCTCCACCCGCCGCACCACCAGCTGCTCCGCCCGTCGCCGTCCCGTCCGCCGTCGCCCCGCCACCCACCGCTGGGGGCCGGAGCACCGAGGGACCCCTGGAGCCAGCTGAGACTCACCGGGCATATCTTCCGGTCCAGCCCGCCCCCAGCCAGCCCCGGACAGGGCTGCGGCCGCGGCGGGGCTCCCAGCCGCCCACGCCCAGTGCCGGACTTTAGGGGCAAGGGGCCCGGGACGTGGCCCCCCCCTTGTATATAGTTTGAACTTATTATTTTGTGCCCCCCGTTTGCCCCGTCCCCCCCATGTAAATAGTTCTCCCCTTTATCCTCCCTGGTTTTCTTTTTATTAATGAGGACACTTTTTTTCTTACTATTGTTTTATTTGTACATATTACTTTGGTTCCACATGTTGTATATAGTTTGTTCTTGTTTTATATATTTATAGTTAAAAAAAAAAGTTCTCAAAGAAAAAGCAGTTTAAGTTCAGCCACAAGTGCGTGCTGTCATTTGTCCAGGAAAAGTGGGAGGGGGGTGTGGTTGGGTGCTCCATGGTGTGGGCGCTGGGGCAGGAGTGTGGTGGAGGAAGGGGAGGGCAGTGGGGGGCCTGGCAGAGTTCACCCCGCGGCCTCATCATCGAAGTGGGCCCGCAGGGCCTCTCGGACCCGGGTCCCTTCGGGGTCCACCTGCCGACTGGGGGCAGCGGGTGGCTGCGCGTTGGCCCTGCCGGCCTCCACAGCCCAGCCCTGGAAAAAGGCCTCCCCCTTGCTCTCTACCAAATTGTGCAGGGCGCAGCAGGCGCACACAATCAGGGGGATGTTGTTGGGGCCCGCATCCAGGCGGGTCAGGAGACATCTCCAGCGTCCTTTCAGGCAGCCAAATGAGCGCTCCACCACCTGGCGCGCGTGGTTCAGGCGCTGGTTGAAGCGCTCCTGGCTAGCGGAGAGATGGCCCGTGTACGGGTGCATGAGCCAGGGCCGGAGGGGGTATGCCGCATCTGCGATGACGTAGAGGGGCATGGTGGTGTCCCCCAGAGGGATCTCCCGCTGGGGGATGTAGGTCCCTGCCTCCAGCCGGCGGCACAGGCCCGAGTTCCGGAAAACCCGGGCGTTGTAGGTGCTGCCAGGCCAGCCCACATAAATGTCCTGGAAACGTCCCTGGCTGTCCACCAAGGCCTGGAGGACCACAGAATGGTAGCCCTTGCGATTCAGGTATCGTCCTCCACTGTGATGCGGGGCGCGGATGGGGTGTGAGTCCCATCCAGAGCCCCGAAGCAGTTGGGGAAGCCCAGGGTGGCAAAGGCGGCGATGGTGGCATCTGGGTCCCCCAGCCTCACGAGCCTGTGCAGGAGCATGGCGTTGATGGCACGCACAACCTGCAGAGAAAGCACATGGGACAGCACCAATGAGGGGTGAGCAGGGTGTGCGTGGCCCTCCTCTGCCCTCCTCTGCCCTGCCCTGCCCTCCCCTCCCCTCCTCTGCCCTGCCTGGGCCCCCCTCCCCTGCCCTGCCCTCCCCCCGTGGGTTCTCTTACCTCCATGAGGACAGCCCCGACGGTGGCCTTGCCGACACCAAACTGCTGGCCCACAGATCGGTAGCTGTCGGGAGTGGCCAGCTTCCAGACAGGGATGCCGACCCGTTTCTCCACTGTGAGGGCACACTGCATGGTGGTGTCCTGGTGCCTGAGTGCAGGGGTGAGCCACTGGCACAGCTCCATAAATGTCTGCCGGCTTATTCTGAAGTTCCTGAGCCAGCGGTCGTCGTCCCACTCCCCAAGCACCAGCCGCTCCCACCAGTTGGTGCTGGTGGGGTAGCTCCACAGCTGCCGGAGTGTGAGGCGGGGGGGGGGTGCGGGGTGCTGCAGGGTTGGGGGTTGAGCCCTGCTGCCCTGGGGGCAGCTCCTCCTCCGGTGGAGCAAGGAGGTGCTCAGCTGCCTCCCTCATGGCATGGAGCAGGGCAAGCCCTGCTCCTGCTGGGAGGGCTGGGTGGACCTATGGCGGCTGCTGCTGCTGCTGCTGCTGCTGCTGCTGCTGCTGGGGGTCCATGCCTGCGTCGCCCGGGGTCTGTGTGCCTATGGCTCCTCAGACCGCGTGCTGTGCAGGCTGAGTGTGTCTGGGAGGGGCCCTTTAAGGGAGTGGCTAGCTGTTGCCCCGGAAGCACTAGTCCGCCCTGTGACCCTGTCTGCAGCTGTGCCTGGCATCCCTGTTTCGACGTGTGCTACTTTGGCGTGTAGATGTTCCCTCGCTACGCCTATTTTGATGTTGGGCTGCGCAACGTCAAAGTTGAACATCGACGTTGCCAGCCCTGGAGGACGTGTAGACGTTATTCATCGAAATAGCCTATTTCGATGTAGGCTTCACGTGTAGACATAGCCTATGTGAGCACAATTGGATCCCAACTTTCTGCTCGTAGGCAGAAACTCATAAGGAGGACACTAAATTCCTATTAAATTACATGTAAAAGTTTCTAATTAGTTTCTAGTGCTCTTAACTCAGGGAAGGAGTAGCAGCAGGTGGTGCTGCTTTTGAAAGGCGAGTGAACCTTGGGTTGGGGAGGCTTAAATGCTGTGGGTAGTTTGGGGCTGTGGGTGGGAGGGAGAATTAAAATCTGGTGGCAGGTTAGGGGGTTTAGGCTGCCGTGGTTTAGGGCCGGGGGGGTCAGGCTGCAGGGCGGTGTGGCGTCAGGTGGCAGGGGGGTCTGGCTGTGGGCTGCTAAGGGGGTCTGGGTTCTGCGGTTTGGGGCTGTGGGGCCTCAGGTGGGGGTTAGGCACCAAGGGGGTCTGGCTGCGGGCTGGTAAGGGGGTCTGGCTGCTGTGGGTTGGGGCCACAGGACCGGTGGGGGTTACAGGATGTGGGGGGGGTGTCTGGCAGAAGGGGGTACAGGTGGTTGGGAGGTCAGGCTGGGGGGTTACAGGCCCTGGGGGGTGGTCTGCCCACGGGGCCACGGGGGTTGCAGGCTGCAGTGGGGTCTGGCCATGCGGATTACAGGTGGCAGCAGGGTCAGGCTGCAGGGCCCACAAGGGGTGTCTGTCTACGGGGCCCACAAGGGGTGTCAGGCTGTGGGGCTCCCGGGGGTACAGGTGGCGGGGGGGTTCAGGCTGTGGGGCTGGTAAGGGGGTCTGGCTATGGCAGTTTAGGGCTGCGGGGGAGTGTCAAGTGGATGTGGGGGTCTGGCTGCGGGGGGGTGGTCAGGCTGCAGGGCCAGCACGAGGTCTGGCTGCCACAAGTTGGGGCTGGTGGGGGTGTGTGTCAGACTAGGGGGTTGGAGCCATGGGGAGGGGGGTAAGGCTCTTATTAGCGGGAAGTAGTTCACTCATAGAGTGAGCTAAGGTAGGTAAATGTGTCCCATGTTTAAGTGAGTACTCGTAAATATAGTACTTGTTTAATGAGAGATGAGTGTAGTGAGATGCAAGTGTTTTGGTGAATAGAGGTGGGATTACTTGCAGGGTTAAAGTGAATTCAAGTGCTCTGATGAATCAGAGCCTAAGATGTGGCAGAATGAGTAGGCAGTATATTGTATTTGCCAAGGGTTTTCTAGTGACTGTACTGGAAATAAAGATGAATTTTCTATAATGAGCTTCAGGGCTTAATAACTCACTCTTCTAAACCGTGGATGATCTAAAATTTGATCAGTCTATGGGAAAATTTTAATCAGAGCCACCCTGAGGGGGGTGAAGGCCCAGGGCAACCCCTGGGTATGGGGCCCTGGACACCCACCACTGTACCACAAGCCTTGCTCTGACCAGCCTGATGGGGAATTACTGGGGGCAGTGTGTGAGCAGTGGGGGTAGGTGTCAGGAGCAGCAGCAAAGGCTCGCCTCCCTTCCCTGCGCTCACCACGTGTTTTGAGTGGCACCCTGCTCTGCCCCACTCTGTTCTGCTGCTCCCTCTTGGTTTGCTGCTGCAGAGAAGTGGGGCTCAGCAGGCTGGAAGGCCCTGATGGAGCAGAGTGGAGGGGGCTTCTGCTGGCTTCCCATGGTGAGTGCAGGGGGGCAGGTCAGGGGAGCCGACCCCCTGCTGCTGTTTGTTTCCACTTGTCCCCACCACCCATACTCCAGCTTCCATCCATAGGACAGCTCCAGGGCCCCCCCACCAGAAACATGGGCCCTGATGCGGCCACCCCACCTTGTCCTGTGGATGGGTTGGCTCTGACTTGAATAACTGGCTTACCTGTGAGTAACTTGGCATTGATTCCTTGAAAGGAGTGGGATGGCTTATGATTCAGTTATGTTATCTGTATAAAAGAAGAGTCTCACACTGAGAATTGTGTGTTTGTAACTCTCCAGTGCCTGTGACTGTTCAAGGAAACCATCATTACTCTCTGAAAACACTGGAGGTTGTGTTTTCCCATTGATAAGACATTTGACAGAGATGCAAAAACAAGAGTTCTGTTCTGGGCAAGCCACATCATTTCTGTGTGGTTGCCTGTCCCCCTCTCTCCTGGTTTGGTTTGTCTAGTTAGGAAGTAAATACTTTGAGGCCAGGATCATCTCTCTCCACATATTTGGCCGCTGCCTAGGACAATGGGACCCTGATCTGGAGTGGGCTCCTTTATGCTGCTGCATTGTAAATAATGGTAGTAATTTTAAGGATTGTGGGCTTTGTATTGAAGGCCAGTGTTCCCAAACTTCTAGTACACATACCACTGGTGGTACGAGAAAGGATATCAAGGGGTATGAGGCAGAAAATAAATGGCTAAAAATCATGAGCACCGGGACAGTACTGGGAGAACGGGGTACGCTGATAAGGCTGAAATCCCCAAAATGGGTAGGTGAATATTTTAAGTTTGGGAAACCCTATTGTAGGCTTTCCCTTTGGCTTTTCATCTCTTGCCATGGACTCTTTAGGGATCTTATCAAATATAAACTAATAGTTGCTGCTATTGCTTTCAGCTAGACACTGTGGACTGCTTCCTTGCCAATTAGTTTTAGCTTCACTGATTCCAAGTGCCACATTTTTCCAAGAATTGTTTTAAGGATGTGTTGCAATTAAAAACTCAAGGCCATTCCCCAGACTTGCAGGGCTCTTTCACTGCACTGTAGACTTCTGGGGTATAGGACTCTATGGCTACGTCTACACGTGCACCCAACTTCAAAATAGCTTATTTCGATGTTGCGACATCGAAATAGGCTATTTCGATGAATAATGTCTACACGTCCTCCAGGGCTGGCAACGTCGATGTTCAACTTCGACGTTGCTCAGCCCAACATCGAAATAGGCACAGCGAGGGAACGTCTACACGCCAGAGTAGCACACATCGAAATAAGGGAGCCAGGCACAGCTGCAGACAGGGTCACGGGGCGGACTCAACAGCAAGTCGCTCCCTTAAAGGGCCCCTCCCAGACACGCTTTCATTAAACAGTGCAAGATACACAGAGCCAACAACTAGTTGCAGACCCTGTATATGCAGCACGGACCCCCAGCTGCAGCAGCAGCAGCCAGAAGCCCTGGGCTAAGGGCTGCTGCCCACGGTGACCACAGAGCCCCGCAAGGGCTGGAGAGAGAGTATCTCTCAACCCCCCAGCTGATGGCCGCCATGGAGGACCCCGCTATTTCGATGTTGCGGGACGCGGATCGTCTACACGTCCCTACTTCGATGTTGAACGTCGAAGTAGGGCGCTATTCCCATCCCCTCATGGGGTTAGCGACTTCGACGTCTCGCCGCCTAACGTCGATTTCAACTTCAAAATAGCGCCCAACACGTGTAGACGTGACGGGCGCTATTTCGAAGTTACTGCCGCTACTTCGAAGTAGCGTGCACGTGTAGACGCAGCTTATGAGGTAAGAAGGTCCCATAGCTTGAGCTCTGGCAGGAACCCGAAGTCTACACTGCAGTGAAACAGCCCTGCAACCGAACCCATGTGAATCTGAGTCAGCTGGGAAGGGCTAGCCATGCATTTTTATTGCAGGGTAGACATATTCTAAGGGTGCATTTAGGGCTAAAGAAGCACAAAAATAACAAGAAGTCCTGTGGCACCTTATAGACTAACAGATATTTTGGAGCAAAAGTTTTCATGGGTAATGACCCAAAAGCTTATGCTTCAAAATGTCTGTTAGTCTATAAGGTGCCACAGGACTTCTTGTTGTTATTGAAGGTACAGACTAACTTGGCTACACCTCTGATACCTGTGGAGAAACAAGTATCTCCTAGGAAATGGAAAAATGTAGGCCCTAGCACTTTTTTTGGTTTTGATTGTAAGTTCTTTGGGATGAGGACTATTTATTGCTCTGTTTGTGCGCTCTTGGAGAACCATATCTAGCTGATCCTTAGGTAGCATTATAATAAACAGGCTTCACAGTAAGTAACTGGTGTGACCTTCAGCAAAACTGTGTCTTTCCATATCTTTAAATAAGGCCAGTAATGACTAATAACACTTTTTGTAAAGTAATCTTTAGTTCTGCAGAGGAAAAAAAGCTTTAGCAGTCCTAGGCATTCATTATTATTAGTCATTATTCTGCCTGCCCCCTCCCATCTGTGCTTTGAGCAGCACAATGGGAACAAATTCCAACAGTTTGACACCCCCTTTTTATTTTTGTTTCAAAAAATGGGCTTTTTAACAAAGAAGAACATTTAATAACAGATGAAAGCTGTTTTTAATGATGCTGAGATCAAGCTGTTCAACTCAGACTATGAATATTGTTTTCTCTCAAATCTTATTGAGCTCTCACAGAGACCTTTTGTATCTAGGTACTTGTATGGGCCTCCTCACTGCCATGTATGAGTGCCTCTCAATTGGTAATGAATTTCTCGTTACACCATCCCTACTAATTAGGGGGTGTTGTTATAACACTTTTCCAGATGAGAAAGTGAGCCATGGAGACATTAACTGACTTGCCCAAGACATCCAGGAATTCTGTGGCAGAGCCAAGAAGTGAACTATGATCTCTCTCACCTTGGGCAGCATCTTAACTACAGCATCGTTCACCCTTTTGGCCATACTTTTTCTAATATGTGTGAAATATTTGTTCCTCCAAAGAGAGTTAATTTTTAACTCTCTTGTAGGTACACTCTATTGGAAGAGCAAAGAATCCAGGAAGTAGCAGAGAGTCTTCCAAAAATCATTAAACCGACAGATTATTACCCCCTTCCTGTTTCTCCATGTAGGAACTAATGACACAGCAAAGAACGACCTTGAGCAGATCACTGCAGTTTATGTAACTCTGGGAAGAAAGGCCAAAGAACATGGAGCAGAAGTAGTGTTCTCATCCATCCTCCGTGTTGAAGGAAAGAGTCCAGATAGGGATGGTCGTATTGTGGAAGTAAATGCCTGGTTGTGCAGGTGGTGTCAGAGGAAGGGCTTTGGTTTTTTCAACCATGGGATTCTGTTTCGGGAGCAAGGATTCCTAGGAAGAGACGGGATCCACCTAACAAAGAGAAGGAAGAGAATCTTTGTGGGCAGGCTTGCATGCCTAGTGAGGAAGGCTTTAAACTTGGTTCCTCGGGGGATGGCGACACAAGTGCTGAGGTAAGTGGGGAAGAAGGAGGGTACAACAAAGGAGGGGCCCTGATTCAAAAGGAGAAAGTAGGCCAATCAACCAATTATCTAAGGTGTTTGTAGACAAATGCAAGATGCCTGGGGAACAAACAGGAAGAAGCCCTGGCACAGTCAAAAGAGTATGAGATGATTGGAATAATGGAGACTTGGTTGGAAGACTCACATAACTGGAGCACTGTCATGGAAGGCTATAAACTGTTCCAGAAGAACAGACAGGGGAGAAAAGGAGGAGGAGTTGCAATGTATGTGTGAGGCAGCAGTATGATCGCTCAGAGCTCCAGTATATGGAGGGGAGAAAAGCCAGTTCCGAGTCTTCAGGTTAACTTTAGAGGCAGAAGCAACAGAGGTGATGTTGTAGTTGGTGTCTGCTGTAGACTGCCAGTACAGGTAGATGAACATTTCTTCAGACAATTAAGAGAAGCTTCCAGATCACAGGCCCTGGTTCTCCTGAGAGACTTTAATCACCCTGATGTTTGTTGCGAGAACAATTGAGCAGCACAGAGGCAATCCAGGAAGTTTTTGGAGAATGTTGAGGGTAACTTCCTGATACAAGTGCTGAAGGAACTGACCGGGGCCAGGCGCAGCTTAGCCTGCTGCTCACTAACAAGGAAGAACTAGTAGGAGAAATAGAAGTGGGTGGCAACCTGAGCTGTAGCGATCATGAGATGGTGGATTTCAGGATCCTGACAAAAGGAAGGAAGGTGAGCAGTTAAATACAGACCCTTGATTTCAGAAGAGCAGACTTTGATTCCCAGAGAGCACTGTTGGGCAGGATCCCCTGGGAAGCTAATCTGGAGGGGAAAGCTGTTCAGGAGAGCTGGCAGTATTTCAAAGAAGCCTTATTGAAGGCATGGGAAGAAATCATCCCGATGCGCAGTAAGAAAAGCAAATATGGTAGGCAATCAGTTTGGCTTACCAGAGAAATCCTTGGTCAGTTTAAACTCAAAGAAGGACACTTATAAGAAGTGGAAACTTAGACAGATGACTGAGGGATATGACTATATTACTGGAGAATACAAGGGACTAATCAGGAAGGCGAAAGCAGAATTGGAACTGCTGCTAGGAAGGGAGGAAGGGATGAGAAGGGTAACAAGAAGGGTTTCTTCAGACTTCTTAATAACAAGAGGGTGATCAGGGAAGTTGTGGGCTATTATTGGATGAGGGAAGTAACCTGGTGACTGATGATGTGGGAAAAGCTGAAGTACTCCAGTGCTTTTTTTTCTCTTTCTTCATGGACAAGGTCAACCCTGGGTGGGGAAAGAACAGGTTAAGAGCTATTTAGAAAAGCTAGATGCACACAAATCCATGGGTCTGGATTTAATGCATCCAAAGGCACTGAGGGAATTGGCAAATGTCATTGGAGAGCCTTTGGCCATTATCTTTGAAAACTCATGGAGATAAGGAGAGGTCCCGGATGACTGGAAAAAGACAAATATAGTGCCTGTCTTTAAAAAAGGAAAGAAAGACAATCCAGGGAACTGCAGACCAGTCAGCCTTACCTCAGTCCCTGGAAAAATCATGGAGGGGATCCTCAAGGAATCCATTTTGAAGAGGAGAGAGTGATCAAGAGTAGTCAACGTGGATTCATCAAGGTCAATTCATGCCTGACCAATCTGATTAGCTTCTGTGATGAGGTAACTAGCTCTGTGGACATGGGAAAGTCAATACACTCATCCCTTGTTTAATGAGTACTTTACTTATGAGTACTCACTAAAATGAGGAACATATATACCTACCTTTATTCACTATATGTGAACTTCCGCAGCTTATATGAGCAGGGTCCCTGGATGGGGGGTGGGGAGACCTGCAGCCCTGCGGCTGGGTCAGCTGCAGCTGGGGGGTCCCTGGGTCGGGGCAGAGAGACCTGCAGCTGGAGTCTTCTCCCTCCCTTCCCTCAGATATGCAGCTGTCTGACAACTCTTCGGCTGGGGGAAGAGAGGGAGAAGTCTCTTAGCCACGTTCCCTCCCCTGCAATGGTGGGAATGTGAAACTGACCAGCCATGAGCTGATCAGTTTCCCGGCCCCGCAAGCCACTTGGAGACTGGAACCAGCCTGCCCCTAGTTCTGAGCTCCTGCCATTCTGAGAGCTAGGAAACTGACCAACCCTGGTGGTTACTGGCTCCCCTCCCCTGTAGACCTCACCCTTGGCCAGGTTTTAACTGGCCCCATGGTCCCAAACTGCCTGCAGCTTTAAACCCCACCCCCAGCAGCCACAAATCTTATCCAGCCTTAGACCTGCCCCCCAGCAGCCATAAACTACCCCCAGCCTTAGAGCCCCCCAGCAGCCCCAAACTGCCCCAAGGCTTACACACCCCCACCAAGCCAACTGCCCCCAGAATTAGACTCTCCTTGCAGCCCCAAACTTCCCCAAGTCTTAGACCCCACCCCCTTCCCTCAGCCTTAGACACTCCTCCTTCTCCCGCAGCCTGTTCACTGGGGTTGCTAGGCTGGGTGGCTTCCCCAGCCCTCCTGCTCCCAGCAATTAACTCAAATGTTAAAATTTCAGCACCCAGGCATAAGGTAATTGTTATTCCTAGTGATAGAGAGAGCTGCTGGAAATGGCAGCTATCTCTATTGATAGGTATCTGCCTGAGGCAGGAGTGTTAGGAAACTGCAAATGGCTTCTTTAAGAGCCACATGCAGATGGAAACTGCCCAGCTGGCAACCTTTAACAAATCTAATGGGACCCATGTTTGGGTCCCGACCCATGGGTTGGATATCTCTGCTCTACATATATACACTATATTCTATTTCTGGTGCCATACTGTTCAAATACATCAGGAAAGTACCTAAACTCAACAGGTTTTTGTCAAGTTACAAGCCCTTGGAACAAATCGGAGACTTTTACATGTATTTTAATGGGAATTTAGTATTGCTCTTATGAGTTTTCTCCTACGAGCAGAAATTTGGGAACCAATTGTGCTCGTATAGTGAGGGATGAGTGTATATGTAATATACCTTGACTTCAGCAAAGCTTTTGATAGTTTCCCACAATATTCTTGCCCATAAGTTAAGGAAGTATACACACAAAGCATGCTTTAGAAAGTAAATTGAAAGAATGCGGCACTCCTTTTCAAAATCACTCTTCCTTTCCCATTTTAGGAAGAGTGCCCCCTTTCAAAAGCTTCTTTAGAAAGAAAACTCCACATACCCTCTTTTTTTGAAAGAGCAGTTCTCATGGGACCTGATTTTTTTTGATACCTGGCCCATTCTTTCAAAAGAGCAGGGGCTGGGTGGACGCTCTCTTTTGAAAGAGCAGATTGCTCTTTTGATCTGGTTTTGTATTTGTGGATGCGCTCTTTCAAAAGAAGTTCTTTCGGAAGAGATATTCTGCAAGGTCTTCTTTAGAAAGATCTCTGTAGCGTAGACGTAGCCTGTATGTGCCATGAAGTGTCTTTGTTATAACTGTAGGTTGGGTATGGTTTACATTTTGTTTTTTTCCATTGTTTTGCATTTTTGCTCGGTTTTTAAAATTTAGTTTGTCATGCTTGTTTAGGGAGTTTTACTTTTTAACTTAGAACCACTTTGTTTCCAAAGGCAAAGAATTAGAAACAGTATTTCAGATAACATGTGATTGCTCAGATGTGGACATTCATTAACTCAGTTGGAGCATAACTTGTACTTCTGAGTTTGAAAAATATGTGAATATGTTTAAATTGATGGCCATACCCACCTTCCTTTAGTAGATCAATGAGTTTTACAAGGTTAAACACTTAGTCTTTAAAAATGTTCTAGCACAGTTGGATTCTGATAGGAGTTTACCTGCTCATTCCCCACATACTCCTTAGAAAAATCTAAATATACATTCAGCCCCAACCTCTTGTTTTTGTTTAGCTTCTGTAAGTGATGTGAGATATGTTTATAGAAGTGTGCAAGTGTAATAAAAACTATTTTTCATCCATACTATTTACATCACAGAGATGTCTTAGCAGTATAATTAGCTATTCATTCAAGTCTTTCTGGATCTACTACTTACCCAGGCTTGCCTAAAATTTTTTTATCAGAAGTTTGATCCAAAGTTCACTATAGCCAGTTGAATTACCAGGCCCTAAATAGAGGCCCATATGAAAATCCCAGTCCTGGATTGCCCCCCAAACAGGTGTTTTGCACAGTCCATCCCTCTCCTGGACAATCCAGGTATATTTAGTCCATTGCCTCTTTATGTGGATTAATACACTATGGTTTGCTACCCTGAGTGAAGTTCATGACACAGTATTAGTTTTGAATAAAGAATAAAACAAGTTTCTTTGACTACAAGGAGATAGGTCTTAAGTGAGAACCAATACAAGGCATTAAACTCAGAAATGATTGCAAGAGAAATAAAAATAAAATGCTTCCTAGTAGAAGACTTAACAAACCAGACTAAGTTAAAGGTGAAGTCCCTTACCACATTTCCCATAATATTGTTGACAAAATTCTCTGGCCAGGATCTGCTCCTGAAGTCCAGTGACTCTTTCTTTTGTCATCTTAGGTGAAAAAATGAAGGAGAGAGACCTTGGGGTGTTTTGTGCCTCACTTTTGCTATCATCCTTTGAAATGAATTTTGCTGCATGTTCCCCCTAGCTAAAGGTACTTCCACGTGTGAGATTGGAATCTAGGTGTCTGGTGGTAAAAGACATTCTAAGATAGCTAAGATGCAGATCTTTTTATTTCTACCAATTGTCCAGACAGAAAAATGGCCACTTCATGGGACACTGCCTGTCAACTTTGATGACACTTGGATAGAGGTGTCAAGCTTACACTCTGACATTGTGAAACAGGTTCATCCATTTCCCAGACTTGTCTGGTAGACACGTTTCAGACCTAAGTTCAGCTTATTTTAATAATTTTACATATAGCTTTGCTACATACATTTTACCATGATGTTATTAGTTTTCAGGAGATACTTTATAAGGCATATTTTGTGCAAAGATCATTACATTGGCGGTATAAAGTGATGTATTTTGTCATGGTCTTTAGTGAGTAAGGAAGTTCAAGACCTCATACAGGTGAGGTCCCTTTTTACTTATAAGGGCTGCATTTTCAACTTAAATAAGTATAGCTTCACTGATGTTAACAGAGCTCTGAGAATTTTACATCAGCTGCAAATCAGACTCCTAATAGTTAGTTCTTCCATGTGTAAAATGTCTCAGAGGGGTACCTGCATATGTAATATTCCTAGGCCAAAGTGCTTTCTTACATTGGTGAAATCCCTTTTGGAATCCAGTGGGTTTGTACTGGTGTAGCTGAAAACATTTGGTCTTGTAAATTGTTTGGGTCTTACTGCTTTCACTGTGACTTTAAACAAAATGGCAACAATAAGATGTGTAGGGTTTATTTTTTGGCTGATCTTTCTGAGAAGCACAAAATCTGGGATTTGTTCTTTGATGTTGTGCAATAGTATGGTTAGCTGTACTCAGTTTGGCCTCCCACACTGGTATTATGCTATAAGCTGCCTTATCCAATGCCGATGGACACCATATTGTCTTTCCAGCTTAGTTTGTAAATTCCATGGAAGTAGGATTGCCGGGTGTTCAGTTTTCAACTGGAAAGTCCAATCAAAAGGAAACCAGTACATTATCCTGTCACGTTGGAGGGTGGGGAAGCGGGGGTGGGGGTGGCAGTATGCTGGCTCATCAACCCACATCAGCCTCTGTTCATCTGGGACCACTTCCTACCTGCACCTTGTGGGCAAGCTCTGTGTCAGGGATAGCAGTTCCTGTCCCAGCCCTGGAGTAGAGGGAAGCCATCTAGCAGCGGGAGGGAGATGGAGAGGATGGCGCCATAAGCCAAGGGGAGAGGAGGGAGGAGTGAACAGGAGACATGAGTTCATTCTAGTATTCCTGCTATAACATCCAGTTTTCAGAAATTAGAAAGTTGGCAGTGCTAACATGCAGAGGGAAGGGGAGTTGTACAAAAGGACTTGTACAAAAAGTAGCTATGGGCACTCCCTTTTGTCATTGTATTTAAAAACACATCTGCATTTGAGTTGATGGCAAGACTGGCCTGAAGAGATGGCCCTTGACTGGAAAACAGATACAGGGAGGCAATGCTAATTGTGTGACAGTTTTGTGAGAAGGAGCAATAGTTATAGATTGAAGCCTTGGTTAGCTGGAAACTACACATGTGAAGGACAAGCAAAATTGTGAATTAATGATTTCATGAGCTACCAACAGTGATTAACTTATTTTTGGTGCTGCCATCCAGGACACTGTTGTCCCGACTAATTCTGCTCCCAAA
Organism: Carettochelys insculpta; assembly: GCF_033958435.1. Taxonomy (NCBI): domain Eukaryota; kingdom Metazoa; phylum Chordata; order Testudines; family Carettochelyidae; genus Carettochelys; species Carettochelys insculpta. The sequence goes on along the minus strand of NC_134150.1, from coordinate 16,182,675 downwards.
AGGTATTTCTTGGAGGGTACTGTATGGCTGTGTTACCATTCTTGAAAGAATAGCCTTCTTCACCAGCCTCTTCTTGCTGGATCTGACAGATGCTGACACTTGCAGGGTGTTCTGGACTGAACTCCTGATGCTCAGTGCGGCTGACCAGGTCCGGCTGGAGCTGCCTCTGATTCTGGCCAAGTTCTCAGGAGCCCTCTATCTCATGCCCAACAATAAGAAGTCTTAAGGGAGCACCATCCTGGAATGGATGTTTCTAGCAAAAGGGTGACCCTTTATAAAGAGAGACACTTGGGAGCTTCTGTTGCAGTGGAAGTCAATGGGATTTGGGTATCTGCTCCAAGTGCCTAAGTCACTGTGATTTAGGCACTTGGAAGTTTCCTGGTTATTTTCTGAGGTAGCCTCTGGGTGTGTACAGCTTGGGAATATTTATGCCTTTTTTATTTCTGTGAGAGTCCAAGCAAGTAGCTATTAATTTTAAACACTCTGTAGGCCATCAAATAGCCTTTGTTGTTAACCAAACACTGTTAAGCAGGACATATAACACATTATTAGTGATTCCATTTGTGACAGTACTTTCTTGTCCAAGCCTGTGTCATACATTTGCTGAAATACACTGCACATAAAACGTTTCAACTGCCAGTTTGACTTCATATGTTCATGGTGTACTGCAGTCAGCATGTCCTTTTCCTAGGACCTTAAGAATACGAATGTGCTCTTTCTATTTTTCCAATTCAACATAAAAGTTTTTAGTCTCTTTCAATGTGTGAAATATCTTACAAAGTCTTGAAAGGTGACTTATAAAACCAGATCAAATGGTTTTGACATTTGCTAGCTAGCCGTTAAAGGCAGGCTACCGGTGCAATGCCAGCTTGCACTGGTTGATTTGCTGTAGCTAAAGGGCGAACCTGCATTTATCATTATGAACACGAGGAGTCCAGCTTGTGTGAGAAATGTCCTGGAGGAAAACATAAATGTTAATCCATTGGTTTAACTTTTTGTGCTTCTTTATTCTTCTAGTAAATTGAACCTCCGCATCAGCTGAATTCTTTTGCCACTTTTTTTTTTAATTTGTCAAAAGTTGCTGAAACATGCCAGTGACTTGCTGGTTTTAGGTTTTGAATTTACCATAATAATTCTGTAGAATAATCTTCAAAGTATTTATTCAACATGATGACCAAATTCAAATCCAGATCTTCAGAACATGCTCTAAACCTAATAAAATTAAAACAAATTTTGATCTACCTACCTAGCCTGTTAAAAATGTAGCTACATCATTCTTATGTGAGAGGAAAATAAATATGTAGATTAATTTTTTGATGTTCATTATAAGAGCTACAGTTAAAGTATGAATTTTTATGTGAAATCTCATTAAATATATTCAGCATGAAATTATATTTAGAACCCAGTATTGTAAGGGAAAGTTATTAACCTCATTTACTGCATACATTAGATTATCTCTTAAATACTTACATTAAGAGACCTCATGTGGTTAGCATTTGGAGTAAATGTTCTATTAATTGGTTTACTTACAGAGTACAGTAAACTGTTGAGTTATGCACAACGAGGTTCCGCATGTCTCGGGTTAACGCAACTACTATTCAGGGCTCGTCAGTTTCCTGGGTCCTGTAAGCGGTGGGGAGCTGGGAACCAAGCAGCACCCTGGTTCCTGGCTGCCCTGCACTGGCGGGACCCAGGAAGCTAAGCAGCGTACAGCTGATCAGTTTCTCAGGTTCCGCAAGCAGTGGGGAGACAGGAACCAGGTTGCCCTCTGGTTCCTGGGTCCCTGCCACTCTGGGAGCTAGAAAACTGACTAGCTCTGGTGGTCTGGTCAGTTTCCCGGCTCCTGCAAGCCTGGGGGAGCGGTGAACCAGACTGCAGCATGGTTCCTGTCTCCTCCCTGACTTGAGTGAAAATTAGAGTTATGTGGGGGTTGCAGGAATTCAACCCCCACGTAACTCAAGTGTTTACTGTAGTGGTCTCTCCCCTTTATTATATGTAAGGCAGGGTTGAGTAAACTTTTATGTCGGGCCCTACTTTCCATCCCTGTAATTAGCAGCCTCCAACCTGTCTCATGTAATCCAAAATGAAAGAAATTTCAGTTGTGTTCATATGAAAAAAGATCTTTCCTCATGTGTAAGAAAATATGTAGAATGTAAAAACTGTGTTAATGGGTACATGTGTGAATACACGTACATAAAACAGTAACATATTTCAACATATTTAATGATCTGGATGAGCCTAAGGCCCAGCAGCCAATCCTGTTGAGCTTCCCTTATGAAATTTCACGCCTTCTCCCCCGAGGGGACCTGCATTCCAGTTTGCTCACCCATATTATAAGGAGTAAGCAAGAGGGGAAGGTTAGAGGAAAGCTTAATCTTTCTTCCCCCACCCCGCCAACATACTAAAATTCAAGGGATCTGACTTAAAAATCTTATTCAGAAATTATACAGTCAAAACTCCTATTAACCATAGCAGAGTAAAATGTTCAAGAAACCGAGGGAGACCTTCAGGACCTAGAACTCCTTAAGAGGATATTACCTACTAAGAAAGTATTTTGAGAGATCCTTAATTTAATCACCATATTAAGTTATTTTGACTCCATTACTGCAAGAAGATAAGATAATTAGGTGACTGAATTATAAGAAATAACTTTTATGAAACTACATCAAAAGAAAAAAGCTTTACTCTTACTCAGACATCCATGCATGTCAAGATACAATCAAACACAATTAGGATAGCGTTACAATATTGAATCAGAACAACAATAAACTTGTGGTCCAAGAACAGTATTTAACTATTCTAATGTTACATTGCCACATATACTGCATAACTGAATGTTCAAACCTGGCTTTTGCTACTAATTCTGTGTCCAAGAATGGGCACGAGCTAAAACTTGCAAACACATTAGTATTTTTGTGGCAGTATTTCAAAGGGATCTGTTAATTAGACATGGGGCCTAAGAGAGGTGAATCGTGTCAGGACAACTGTAAGTAGTAGTCATGCTGATAGTTTGCTTTGTTGCGGTTATCAAACAAATTTCTCACTCTAATCTGAAATTTGTGAGTTGGAGTTCAGATTCAAATTTGACACATTAACATGTGGTATGAATAGAGACATCAGTAACCTCACGCATTACAAGGACTGCTTCCCTTCATCTGATGCTCGTAATTATCTCAGGCAGGACAATTAAGATCTCCTGGCCCCCTCATACTCCTCCTTCAGTCCTATGTATTAGATTCGTCAGTTTTTATTGCATTTTTTTGGGTCCTCTGTACTCATGTCAGTCTGTACTGAAAATGAAATTGATCTGATGAAGTGGGTCTGTCCCACAAAAGCTCATCACCGAATAAATCATTTTGTTGGTCTATAAAGTGCTACATTTCTGCTGTTTTGCTTCCTAGGGGTATGTTTTAGCTGTGGCTTGGCTGATTCTACATTCCCTGGCTACCTCAGGACTCTGACATGCTGGCATAAATCATTGCCTACCTTTAAAATGACCGTAGGACTGTGTTTTCTTCTGGAATGTAGCTGTCAGGAAGCTGCACACTGGCATGTGAGAAGGAATTAACGTCGTAGAAGTTCAAAGCTCTTTACAAATACATCAGATTTATTCTCAGTCCACCTTTCTAAGACATAGAAGGAGATAAGTATTAACCACTTTTGACAGATGAGAAGAGGAAAGCAGCATGGTTTAGTGGCCTGTTAAAGGCATGCCACAAGTTTGTGGTGATTACTTTCTGGACTTCCAACTCTGTGCTATGATCACTAGATTGTCCTTCCTCTTAAATTACAAATGGGCTTGCACTAAATCTCCTAATCTAAATATACCTGAAATGTTGGGAAATATAGCTCTGAGCATTGTTTCAAGTCCATCTGTGCTCTAAAAGCCTTTCTTAGGGAGAAAATCTACTTAAGATATGCAAGTCCAACTAGGTGAATAGTGTAGCTGGAGTCAACATACCTTAAGCTGAATATCTGCTGTGTTCCCAGGGTGGGAGGTCGATGGGAGAAGCTCTCCTGTTGACTTCCCATATTCCTTGTGACCCTGTAGAGTACTGGGGTTGACAGGAGCACAATCAGGGCTTGATTTAGTGTCCCCCTACAAGACCCACTAAACTGACCCCAGGGAGATCAATAATTGTAAACAAGCCCTAAATCTCAGGGTCACAGTAGTAGAGTGAGACGGGTGTCTTGCAGGTGAACTAAACATTGGAATCTTTTGTCCTAGTCTATTTTTTATTCTATTATATGCATCCTTTTAATGTGAGTGGTTTTTTCCTTCCTATCTGCTCTATAGATAACAGTATTCCCCTGTAAATCCTGTGCACATCTAGTGGATGGGCTGATGTTTCATTACTATTAGCTGCCTTGTGCACATTTACATTTTATACAACCTCATTAACTATAACAGTGTTTTCCAAAATAATTTTGCCATGGATTGGGTGACCACATTGCACTATGGCGAATGTGGAACACCAGCCTCCAGGGTTGGGGGGCAGCTCTCCCATGTGAGGACTCCTTGGCAATGGGGGCTATTGCCCCATGGCGAGGGACTGGAGATGGGGTTTCCTGAGCCTTCCAAAGAGAGGGAGTGGAGAAAGTGGGAGCTCCAGGCAGGGGCAGATATGCTGAAAATAGGGGCTCTGTAGCCTCCTGGGAAAGGGAGCCAGGGAATGCAGCAGCTGTCCTGCAGCAGGGATCCCTAGCAGCAGGGGCTGCCATGCTGGGGCATAGGGTAGCTACCCATGGAGGGGCTTCCCTGCAGCAGGAGCTGCCCCCTCAAGGCACAGGATGCTGGGGAATGAGGCAGCTGCTTTGTGGCAAGCTCACCGGCAGAGGGGGCTGCTGCCATAGTGTGCCAGAGAAGGGCAGCTGCCTGATGGAGGAGCTCCCCTACAGCAGGAGCTGCTGCCCCAAAGCACAGGGCATCAAGGAACTGGGCAGCTGCCTGCAGTCGAGGCTGCTGCCCCAAGACGCTGGATGCTGGGGAACAAGAGCCCTGCAAAATACGGGGCAATTTGCCCATTTTCTTAAGAAAGTCCACAACCTTCCAATGAGAAGGAGTGGAGGATGGGGGCTCCTGGTGGGGGTGGGGGTGCCAAAAATAGGGGCTCTGCAGCCTTCTGGCAGAGGGGTCAGGGAATGCAGCAGCTGTCCTGTGCCTTGGAGCAGTAGCTCCTGCTGCATGGGAACGCCTCCATGGGGCAACTGCCTCATTCTCTGGCACACTGACAGCTGTGAGACCGCTTAAATAGGGGACAGTAAAAATGGTCATCCAAGATGGTCATCCAAGCCCTGGAACACTTTTGGGCTTGGAATATATTGATGGAACACATACAAGCTGGTCTGGGGGTGGGGAATTTCATATAAAAAAATTGCTACATGTAATCCTCTAAAGTTAATTTTAAAGAGTTGGGCTTTTTAGATGTCTTTTATTTTACATAAAACAAAAAATAATGAGAAAATCATCTGAATGAACAACTGATGTCCTTGTGATAGGAGGGCGGTTAGCAGCCCTGTAATTAAGTATAAAAATTAAAAATAAAGTAACCCAAAACAAAACATCAATATAACAGCCAAAAGAAGGATGGTTAGTGTAGTTCTTTTGTACAAAGATATTGTTTAAAATAGGACCATCCATCCTTAAAGCTTAAAAATACATTTATGAAAAAGGATTGCAGAGCAAATTAGGTATGTTAAAATATTTTTAAATTTTGGCTTTATAAATTTGTTATTTTTACAGAAACTACTGGAAAATAAAAATGAGTAACATTTGACTTTTTTTAAATGGGAGGAATGTTTTTGCATCTCTTTTTTGGCACAAGTTGTATAGTAACTATACTATTATGAATGTGTTTGTAAATATTAATATACTTACTATCTAAATACTATTCAAATACCTTAGTATTTTTGATGCACACAATTTCTTGTATTTTAGAAGAAAAAATTTTGCTAGCTTCAAAATTTTTTCAAGGCACACCTATTCACATTGTGTGGAACACCAGGGTTCTACGGAACATGGTTTGGGAAACGTTGCACTACCTTTTCTAATCAGTTTGTACCACTAATGTGAATGAGATAATAGAAGTGAATAAAAGTCACTATCAACAATATATGGATTCAAATAATTCTGAAGTCAGTGGGGCTGTACAAGTGTAAGAGTGTGAATAATTTTGTCCATAGTATGGGCAGCAGATAGTATAGGCAAGGAAAGGCATTGCCTTCCTGAAAGTGCCTACAGTCCCTGGCTGCTGGGGAAGGCTGAGGCCATGGTATGGCAATCTGGCTTCCTGGCCGCTGGGGAAGCTTGGGGCTGCAGTGCGGCAGCCCCAGCACTCCAAGTGGCCAGGGTCTGACCGGGCTTGGCTTCATGGGGAGGAATGAGTGGGAAAATGTTACCTAAGGGGTGAGACTCAGGGCAAAAGTGACAGGGCTGGGGCTTGCCTTCTCCAGCTGTGCCTTCACCCACCATCCATGGTCCATAGTATTTTGTAAGCCTTTGGCACAGAAGTATTTGTGAAATCTATTTCACTGTAACTTTCTAAAATATTGGGTGTGCATGACTTTCTCCTTGCATCTGAATTATATATTCTACTTACTACTGCTCTCTGTTGAAGCAATTGAGAGATAAGATGACTGACTTTTCAAATACAGGATTGTATCAAGCCTGTTCTTATAAGGGACAGAACAATGAATATTGAAGAAAGAGATCCGTCACAATTGCATGAAGAGGATCAAAGTCAGTTTAATGGCAAAGAATATAGGAGTTGGTGAAATAAGAGAAACAATATTGCAATTCATCAAGAAGGACACTTCATACAGAGCTTGGTGAAAATATTCAGCAGCCTACGGGATTTAAATACATCTTCATTACGATTAAAATTTTTCTAGAAGCCTTACCTCAAAACTTGTTGGATGATTATTTAAGCCATGTTCCCAAATATTTTGGGCTAAACTTACTCTTGTTCAACACCAGAAAAATGTGTTATAATTTTTTCTTAAATAAAATAATTTAAGGAGTCTTCTGAGAAAGACTGGCTTAAATATGTACAGTTTGGATAAAGGATAACTAAGTGGAAATGTGATTATATATGTTAAACTAAGAAAGTAGGAGATACACTAGATGGATGGTCTAAGGAGCAGCTTGAATGACAGGCTGTAAATTGAACAAAGGGAAGTGGAGCAGAAACATTATGGTAAAAATGTCCCAACAGTGAGGTCTGTTAAGACTATAGAACTTTAGAAGCTCTGTCACTTGATGTATTTAAAACTCTCAAGATCATAGTTTGGGGAACCTATCTAGAACCTATGGTTATGTCTACACGTAGCCATGCTGCCAGCAGCGTGATGCAAAGGAGGGTGCTCAAAAATTCAAACGGATGTTCATTTGCACAGTTTTGTGGTTAATTTGCATACTCCAGTGGGATCACCCTGCTGGCAGAGGCTGCTGTCGTCAGAAAACGTGCTGTGTAGATGTGGTTCTGTCCGCAAAAACTCCCTTTGTCAGCAGTCCCTTATCCCTGGAAAAAATCAGGGATAAAGGGCTGCTGACAAAGGGGGTTTTTAGCGACACAACCACGTCTACACAGCGCATTTTCTGACATCAGCAGCCTCTGCTGGAAGGGCAATCCCATGGGAGTATGCACATTAGCCATGGGAGTTTGCAAATAAGCATTCATTTGCATTTTTGAGAGCCCTCCTTTGCATCATACTGATGGCAGTATGGCTCAGTGTAGAGTTAACCCACATGTATTAAGTCTGATGTCAATGAAAGATACTAAAAGATAAAAGATGGATTCTATCCAAACTGTTAATTCTCAAATTTACTTTAAAATGTTTCATATAAAATTTCATTACAGGACTACGCATTGACTATTTTGCACTCAGAAGTGATGAACTGTACCCTCCATGTGTGGTACATTAAGCCTCTGTGAACCATCAGTAGCTCAGTAAAATCTATAGCTGCTGAAATATTTCCTTTTGCTGCACCCCTCCCCCTGACCCAACTTTTATTGGCCTAGATGAATGTTACATAGACGAAACCAGATGTGAGTCAGGGATGACTTGAAAGAACAGGTAATTAATATCATCTGCTTCAACCGTCTTATCTTAAGGCCTGATGTTTACAGCAGTGACCCTGGGGTGGTGGAAAGCATGACCTCTTCAAAATAAAATTGAGGAAAGTCCTAAGACTTCTGAGTTTTGCTCTTTCTGTGAAGTGCAAACAGCTTGATTTTTGTGTGAGCACGTGCAGCACTCTGTGCTCTTACATCAAATTCTTTTAACTTTCTTTTTTCTAAAGAATAAGTGTGAACAGTACATTTAATATGATCTCCAGTATTTATCCGTACCACTCTTGGAGCATTTTACTTTTTCTTTCTTTTTAAAATTTTTAATAAAGTCACGTTAGGTGACAATTTTTGTTTGGTTGGATGTCTTCACAGAAGAGGCATTGTTTCCAGTGGCCTCTTTAAACACCACCTTTTGCACTTAATTATTCCTGACATTTTGCCCATCATATTGTAATGAGCTTCTTCAGAGGAAACAAAAACAGCTTGTCTCTTTGAAAGCAGAGAAGCAACTATTTCTTTTCGTCTTTGTTATCAAAACACAAGCTGTTTTTGTTCCTCAAAGGACATCTCACTGCACAATGGAAGAAACATCAGGAATTAGATGAGACAGCATCAAGCTCACATGAAAGAAAATATATCTCTTTAAGCAGATTCATTCTTAGTTAAAAAGTAAAAAGAAGATGATGAAGAAAAAGCAGCAAAAGATTTAAGATTTTGGTGATCATAGCCTTTCCTAATGCATCGGTTGCTAGTTTCTCTGTATAGCTGTGATAGTAGGGAACAAATAGCAGATTTTATGATAACAGTCTAATTGTGAACAAGGGGTTTTGAATTAACTCAAGACATTTGGGAGGTCTTTGATAATTACATATATTAGTAGGGTCTAGTACATATTTTGGTTCCCTGCTCATTTCAGAATGTGTATCTGGCTTTGATCATTTCACTATGTTAAAAATAAATCACAGATTAATTTACTATTAGCTCTGAGTGGCTCTTTACATCAATCTTTGACAGTATTCCAGAATCATCTGGGGAATTTATATTTTAATTCTGGACAAACTGAAAACAAAGCATTTCCCCTTTGAGTAATTAAAGGAATATCACTAAATATGAGGGTAGCAGAGCTCTGGTTGTTGAGAAATCTGGAAGATTTAGAATACCATGGGATATTGTAAAAAACAAAAGAAAACAGCAGGTGTAGTCAATGAGTGTGCATGCACCTTTTATATTGGATGGGGGGGTTGTTTTGTAACTGTTATTTATATGTGTGGTCTTCATAATTTTTTTAACCTATAGGTTCATATTTCTTTAACATTTATATTGTTGCCTCATATCAGATCCAAATATGAAGCATTGTAAAATCCTGTTCTTCTTCGAGTGTCCCCGTGGGTGCTCCACCATAGGTGACGGCTTGGCCGGCGCCGCAGATCGGATCTTCCAAGCAGTTTCTGCCGGACCGCGCATGCGCCGGTACGCACCGCTCCCTGGCGCGCTCCTGGCCATGTGCGCGATCCGGTCCCCGCCAGTTCCTCTCAACCGCCGTCGGCTGCAGACGGAATCCGACTAGGCTAAAGCCACATAGCGTATTCAACGACTTTATTTGTTTTTCTCTTTAAAGTTTTTCAGTTCTTAGGATACCATAAGTAACCGGTTGTTATTTTGCAAAAAAAAAAAAAAAAAAAAAAAAAAAAAACAAACAACAAACAAGCTACGGAGGGACAGCTCAAGCCAGTCCCAGTAACCAGCGCCGGAGGCCGGGAGCTAGGGCCATCAGCCCTCCTGCGGAGGCAGGCCATCGGACGGGGAAACAGCACAAAGAAGTGCTAAGTACCCACAAGCAAACTCAAAGACTCACCAACAATGTCCGCCTCAGGCTTTAAAAAATGTGAGTCCTGCCGAGAGGCGATGCCAGTGTCCGATGGGCACAGTCTATGCATAAGGTGCCTGGGGGAGTCCCATGTGGCACAAAAATGCGCCTTCTGTGCAAAGTTAACGACCAGAGCAGGGAGATGAGAATTAAACTGCTGCTTCTTGACAAGGCCCTCCAGCCAGACGTGCCGGAGCGGCCGCAGCAGGAGGGACCCTCCGGGGCCCTTAGAAGGAAAGCTGCCTCCCTCACTCCATCTGCGCAAAAACGGAGGAAAGTTTCTCCAACCCGATCCCTGCCGGCAGTAACAGTGAGCGGGACGGGAGGAGCGAGCAGCCCCCAGCCGCAGCAACAGCTGATCGGCGGCGGCACGGAGAGCCACGTGGAAGCGGCTCAGCCTCCGATGATCAGCCAGCCGCCCCGCACCGCAGGCAGGGCGGCGGCTAAGCAAGCGCCGGTACCAGCGGCACCGCAGACAGCGGCACCGATCCCCGGGGAACCGGCGGTGCAGGGCGCGCAGGCACGTAGCCTGCAGGCGCACAAGGACTCCGCACGTGTGGCACCGCCCTCGAGCGTGCCTAGCACGGTGCCGACGGGGCCGGGATCCCCCGCCCATCAGGGGGCGGAGTTACCTCCTCAAGGGAGGGGGAAGGCTGCACACAAGAGGAGGCATTGCAGCCCCTCTCCAGACAGGGCTGTGGAGCTCTTCTCTCACAGCCCTCCGCTCATGTTGCAGACTCCAACCAGAAGGCAGGGGCCCCCCCTAGCCTACCCGGAGCCCCCTTCTCCTTTCCTGCAATCAGCCTCCCCATGGCTGGCACCCCCCTCGCCCTTCCTGGGATTTGAATCGCTGGACTATTATGCAAAATCGCTCTCTCCAGTGTCTCGACAATCCCCCTCTCCCAGACACACAGGGTACGTGCAAAGGGAATGGTCAAGGTCACCTTCCCAGGAACAGTGCCTATACTACCATGGTCGTCCCTTCCACGCGGGGCATGGACACCATCGGCAATCTACCAGGGGGAGATCCCCACATATTACCTCGTACCCCCGAGGGCAATCGCGATCGGGGACGGAGACTCAAGCATCCCAGGGGGGGCTGGCCGTGGACCCACGAGATTTTCCCTCGCAAACCTCCAGCGAGAGGGCGCACCATCACCATCAAGAACCGGAAGGGTCCAAAGAAATGTACCCCAGCGGTTCCTCGTTTTCCTCCCCGGATGAGGCCACGGCCTTAGGGGACGTCCATCCCAAGGACGATCTCAAACAGTTTCAGGAGCTGTTTAAGAGGGTAGCTTTCACGCAAGGCATCCAGACAGCACAAGTGCAAGAGAAACATCATAAGCTCCTTAAAAATTTGAGCTCCCCGGCCTCCTCCAGAGTAGCAATCCCGCTTGATGAAGCGATCTTGGAGTCCGCCACTACCATATGGCAGACCCCGGCAACTATTCCGCCTGTCCAAAAGAGAGCGGATAAGAAATACTTCGTGCCGGCGAAGGGCATGGAGTTCTTGTTTAGCCACCCCCAGCCAAACTCCTTGGTGGTGGAGTCCTCGCAGCAAAGATTAAAAACATCTCAATTTAAAACAGGGGGAATGGACAGAGATGCCAAGAAGCTAGAGCTGTTCGGCAGAAAGGTCTACTCCTCCTCCACTTTAACCTTGCGAATGGCAAATTATGCAGCGCACTTGGCGAACCATAATTTCGACAACTATGCCAGATTAACTTCCCTCATGGACTCGCTTCCAGAGGACAAAAAGCCGGTCCTCAAGGCCATAGTGCAAGAGGGCTACGCGGCTGCGAGGATGGAAGTTCAGATTGCTTTGGACGTTGCGGACACGGCAGCACGTTCCACAGCAACTGCAGTGGTGATGCGACGGGAGTCCTGGCTCCAGACCTCGGGCATACCGAGAGATCTGCAGGCGAAGATAATCGACCTTCCCTTCGACTTGCAGAAGCTGTTTGCTGAATCAACTGACTCGGTCCTTCATTCCAGTAAAGACTCAAGAGCCACACTCAGGACCCTGGGGATTTACACCCCTCCATACTCAAAGAAAAGGTACTACCCACAGCAAAGGCGGTACCAATACCAGCAACAGCGCCCCCAGTATCACAGGGGTTACGAGCAAGGGCGGCATCAGCAGCACCAGCAGTACAGAACCCCCAGGCGACGCTCACAACAGGGCCGTACGTCCTCGGGGCGGGGCCAAAGGCCACAAGTTTGACATACAAATCCAGGGCTGCGCCATCACCACCATTGCACAAGATCATCCGAAACGACTTTTTCACCATCGCCTCCGACCATTCTACGACCAGTGGCAAAGGATCACCACAGACAAATGGGTGCTGGAGATCATAGCCACGGGGTACGCCATCCCCTTCCAGTCGCTCCCGCCGCCGCGACCCCCGCCCAAGCCCCACCCCCAGGAGGCCTCCCATGTAGCCAGGCTCAGGCAGGAGGTGGCCCACCTAGAGTTCATAGGGGCGGTGGAAAAGGTGCCGGAGCAACTGCAAGGGAAAGGGTTCTACTCTCGGTATTTCCTGACGGAGAAAAAAACAGGAGGCTGGAGGCCCATCTTAGACCTTCGTGGCCTCAACAGGTATCTGCGCAAGCAACGTTTTCGGATGATCACTATTGCCTCCATCCTTACAGCACTGGACGATGGAGACTGGTTCGCAGCCCTCGATCTACAAGACGCGTACTTCCACATAACCATTCATCCGGCTCACCGACGTTTTCTCCGGTTCATGGTGGGCAACGAACACTTCCAATACAAGGTCCTGCCGTTTGGCCTTTCCTCGGCCCCCAGAGTCTTCACCAAGACCTTGGCAGTGGTGTCAGCCTACCTGCACAGACAGGGGGTGTTTATTTTCCCGTATCTGGACGACTGCCTGCTCAAAGGGACCTCGAAAAGGGAGGTTCTCCGCATGATACGCGTCACAGCAAACACGTTCTCCGCACTTGGCCTGGTTATCAATATGGCAAAATCAAAGATAGACCCCTCACAGGACATAGAGTTCATAGGGGCTCGCATAAACTCAGTCTCGGCGAGAGTATACCTTCCAGAGGCTCGCTTTCGAGCCATCGGTTCCCTCGTGCAGGTCATCACCTTCAGCCCTACGGTGCCGGTCTTGACGTGCTTGCAGCTGCTGGGCCACATGGCAGCGGCTACGTTTGTGGTACAGAACGCCAGGTTGCACATGCGCGGCATGCAACATTGGCTGGCAAGTGTATACAAGCCGGCAGTACACACCGTTCACAGGGTGGTGTCGCCCCCACCTGGGGTGCGCGAATCCCTGCAATGGTGGGTAAACCCCGGGAACTTGCTAACAGGGGTACCCTTCCATCAGCCGCAAATATCGGTTTTCCTCACTACGGATGCCTCCCTCATAGGGTGGGGAGCGCACATGGGCGAAGAGGTGGCTCAAGGACTGTGGTCACCCACGGAACAGTCTCTGCATATCAATGTTTTAGAGCTCAGAGCAGTGTTCAACGCCTGCAAACACTTTCGAGACCGTATACAAGGCAAAGTCGTCGGGATCAGTACAGACAATACCTCCACCATGTTTTACATAAACAGGCAAGGAGGAGCTCGATCCCGTACCTTATGCGCGGAAGCAATCCGCCTATGGAACTGGTGCATCGCCCACGATATAATCCTGAGAGCCTCCTACTTGCCGGGCACGCACAACGTGAAGGCAGACCAGTTGAGCAGACGTTTTGCGCTCACCCACGAGTGGCAGATCCGTCCCGATCTACTACGGCCTATTTTCCACGCATGGGGGTTTCCCCAAATAGATCTGTTTGCCACTCAGCACAACAAACAGTGCCCACGATTCTCCTCCAGAGCAGGGCTGGGCCGGGGGTCCCTGGGGGACGCGTTCGCGATCCCGTGGGGAGGCCCCCTGCTTTACGCGTTTCCCCCCGCAGTGCTGATCCACAAGGTTCTGCAAAAAGCCAGGAGAGACAAGGCTCGGATGATCCTGATAGTCCCAACATGGGATCGCCAACCATGGTTCCCCCTACTCCTGCGCCTGTCGGACCGCCCACCGATGCCTCTTCCGGTGGCGCCGGACCTGCTCACGCAAGCCCAGGGGTCCATAGTGCATCCGCACCCCCAAAGCCTGCGACTGCAAGCGTGGCTAATCCATGGCTCAGCTCCCTAGAGAGCACATGCACAGTGGAAGTACAGCAAGTCCTAGAAAGTAGCAGGAGGACTTCCACTAGGAAAACCTACAAACAAAAATGGACTCGCTTCATGGCTTGGTGTTCTACCAAGCAGCTGGCCCCCCTTTCGGTGCCTATACCTACAATTCTAGAGTATTTACTGGACCTCAAGAGAGCAGGACTCTCGCTATCCTCGTTAAAGGTCCACCTGGCCGCCATCTCGGCGTTCAGACATGAGGAGGGAGGGCACACGGTGTTCGCCCACCCTATGGTTACCAGGTTCCTCAAAGGGTTGGTAAACCTATACCCCCCTCGGAAACCGATTCCACCTTCGTGGAGCTTGGACCTGGTGCTTACCACACTCATGGGACCACCGTTCGAGCCCTTGGCCACGGTTCCCCTTCGCCTCCTTACAGTAAAGACGACCTTTCTTGCAATTACGTCAGCCCGTCGGGTGAGCGAGCTTGCGGCAGTCATGGCAACGCCACCCTGCACTGTCTTTTCCAAGGAGGTGGTAACCATACGGCTGCATCCAGCCTTTGTTCCCAAAGTTTCTTCCGAGTTTCACATCAATGAACCTATTGTTCTACCCTCGTTCTATCCAAAGCCTCATAACTCCAGCGAAGAGGCGCGCCTACACCTCCTGGATGTGAGGAGGGCGCTAGCCTTCTACGTAGACAGGACCAAGTCCTTCCGAAAATCGGATAGACTCCTGGTCTCCCTCGCTCCCAAATCTAAAGGAGAAGGTCTCTCATCGCAGAGAATCTCAAAGCACATTGTATCCTGCATAAAAATGTGCTACGAGCTCAGAAAGACTCCTTTGTCGGCCACTCCCAGGGCTCATTCCACCAGGGCGGTGGCAGCATCAACAGCCTTTTTCAAGGGCGTTGCATTGAAAGACATTTGCAGAGCGGCGACCTGGTCATCCTACGACACGTTCGCCAAACATTACGCCCTTCACAGGGTATTCCAAGAGGATACCCGTCTCTCTGCAGCGGTCCTCTCGGGGACCAGCTGCACATAATCCGATTACCCACCACCTATCTGGGTTACTGCTGGGTAGTCACCTATGGTGGAGCACCCACGGGGACACTCGAAGAAGAAAGAGAAGTTACTCACCGTAGTAACGGTGGTTCTTCGAGATGTGTCCCCGTGGGTGCTCCACTTCCCGCCCATCCTCCCCGCTTCGGATCTCTGTTAGTGTTTTGCAGGGGCAACCGAGGCGGTTGGTCGAGGAACTGGCGGGGACCGGATCGCGCACATGGCCAGGAGCGCGCCAGGGAGCGGCGCGTACCGGCGCATGCGCGGTCCGGCAGAAACTGCTTGGAAGATCCGATCTGCGGCGCCGGCCAAGCCGTCACCTATGGTGGAGCACCCACGGGGACACATCTCGAAGAACCACCGTTACTACGGTGAGTAACTTCTCTTTATTTGATCAAATTCTGTTCTCAAGTGCTTCTGACTTTAATGAATGTTCCACGTATGCATTTTGAGGAAAGAATTTGACTCATGTTCAATTCAGATATAGAGATTTCCTGGTGCTAGTAAAGAATGTCAAGCAATACTTTTTACAGATTACAATTCTGGTTATATCTCCATTCTAATTACAACACAGTTATTCTGTTCCATCACATTTCTTATATTACCTTTCATCTAACAATGACTTATTTTTTGGCTTAAGCATCTGCAGTAAGCATTCTTTGTTTAACTGAACTTACTAATATATCAATGGAAGAACCTCTTTTCTCATAGTAGGACAGTTAATTTAAGTGGTTGCTGAATTAACCTGTGTGTTCCCAACAAGCCGTATTATTTAGTCTACTTGCTTATTTCTGAATTTGATCTGTTTATTTCATATAGATTTTGGGGATAAATCAAACACTAGAGAGCATGTTGCCTTTCGTAGTTAATACAGATATCATCCTTTATACCCCATTTAGGTGAGAGTCCAAAGTGCTTTACTCAGTGAAGAAGAATGTTGGCTTTCATTCTTCTTTGTACGTGCTCTGTCAAACAACCCTTCAAATTCTGCCCTGATTTACTCCATGTTCTCAGCCACCATATTTCATGGTGTCCCTCTTGAGTCCTTCTCCACAGACAATTGGTAGCTTATTTGTTCCATCTCCCACCTTTCCCCATGCTTCTGAATAGAATACTCTTGCAACCTCAATACCCCAATTCCCCCATCCCCGGCCACATCTACACAGAGCTGTACTCCCGGCAGCTCCATGCTAACGAGCAGTCTCGCAATTGCAAATGGCTGCTCGTTATCATAATCGTGTGGGTAATTAGCACAGCTGTGTGAGATCTCACTCTTGGCAGAGGCTGCTGTTGGCAGTAAACAAACCGTGTAAATGTGCCTCTGCCAGCTAAACCTCCCTCTGTTACCAATCCGTTACCCAGCATTGTGAGATTGCTCGTTAGCATGGGGCCACTGGGAGTACAGCTCCATGTATATGTGCCCCCGCATCTTGATTTTTCTTTCTTTAAGACACTTTGTTTCCAGAACCCACCCCCATCATGTTGATAATAATCAAATTCCAGTAAAAGCCTGGTTATTAGGCATTTGGATAACAGGCACTTTTAGTTAACCAGCAAGCCCAGCTGTGGACAGCTGAAACAGGGCTAGTGTCCTGCTGCTGTGAGGCTGGCTGCCTACTGCACAGCTGGGGTAGTGGGAGAGTGGGGCAAGTTGTTGGCCTCAGCTCTACCAGGCAGCACATTTTATTATCCAGCATCCCTAGGGAACTGTTGTAAAATAACAACACTGTGATGGGTTAAATTACAGAGGTCCTCTTGAGACTGTCTCCTGGTGTACTAATCTGACCACCAAACCCACTTATTTACTCTTTGGGGACCCCACTGCCCATGAAGGCACAGAGGTGAGGTAACAGGCCCCCTGCAGAATAACACAGACACTGAGGCTATGTCTACACTACATTCCCCTTTGGAAAGGGGAATGCAAAAGAGGGAGATCGAAAATACAAATGAGGCGCTGATTTACAAATATCATGCTTCAGTTGCATAATCTCACATGATCGGATTTTCGGAAGAGACTTTTTTTGAAAGCAAAAACAGCTGTGTAACCGGAGTTCCTTCTAAAATACACCCCATTTTTGAAAGAACCCTTCTTCCTGAAACAAAATACAACGAAGGGTTCTTTCTAAAACAGGGCTTATTTTTGAAGGAACTCAGTCTACACAGCTGTTTTTGCTTTCAGAAAAGTCTCTTCCAAAAATGTGATCGTGTGAGACTTGTAAATCGTAACTTCATTTGCATTTTTGATCTACCTCATTTGCATTCCTCTTTCAAAAGGGGAATGTAGTGTAGACGTAGCCTGATAACAGCTAAGTTCAGAGAGAGCTGAATTACAGGGACTTGTAAGCACGGAACAGGAGAACCCCAAATAAATCTGTCTTATGCTATATAAATTTTTACACAGAGCAGGCCCATAAAGTTGTTTGCTTCCTTGATCAATAAAAGAGAAATGCACAGCTGTTGTTCCCTGCCAGGTAACAGTTATTTGCACTGGATTTAATAATAAACAAAAGTGATTTTATTGAGTATAACAAGTAGGATTTAAGTGATTGTGAATGATGACAGACATTAAAGTAAGTTACCGAGCTAAAATAAACAAAACATGCCAGCTAAACCTCATACACGAAGAGAAATTGTTACAAATAGTTTCTCACTCGTCCTTATTTCAGGTAAAATTCTTCAAGCAAGAGCAGAACTTTTCTGTGACCTGGGTCTAACAGCTTGTTCCTTTGCTAGTATTGTTTGTTTCCAGATCTCTTCATGTTCTTGTGAGGAAAGCAGTTTGTGAAGGCAGCTGAAGATAATCATGGATTGCATCCCATTCTTTCAAGAGAATTTCAACAGAGTCAGAAGTCTTTGTTCCACTCTCCCCCTCCACCCCACCAAAGAGTACAAAATTCAGAATGGATTCCAGTATCCAGTGGCATTGCCACATGCCTTTGTAAGACCAACTACAGTTAGCCAAAACTATTTAAAGCTCATAGTCTTGATTAACAGACCATTTAGGCCACTACTGGCTTTAACTAGAACACCTAGATAAATTTTGGTGGTCACTCAATAACGATCAGGATGTCTTCATGACACTCTCCTATTTGTGAGTCCGTTGATGGCCAATTAGCCCAATTCTGGAGTCGAAGATCTTAGCAAAGAAGAGGAAGGTGTTAGTAACTTTTGGAGGCGCATGGGGCAGTTTTGAATGCTCTTTTGTTCTCCAGATCTCCTTGTCTGTACCGCAGTGGGACCTCTCAGATTACTGCGTCCCCTCACAAATTACCATTCTCCACTGGGGACTGTCTTGGGCAAAGTTCTTCCAAGTGTTGATACCGATGCTGCACTTTTTCATGTGTGCCTTTTGTATGTCTTTATATTGCTTCTGCTGGCCCCCAATGCTCTTCTGCCCTTCCTTTTTGACCTCAAAGGGGTCACTTTGGGATCCATTTTTGCGCAATACTGTGGCAGTCATGTTGTCATGAAGCAGCCTAGATCAATAAGCGGTTTACAATTCATACTTTTAACTTGACATACAAGAATAGACATTTGATGGATTGCAAGCTTTTCACCAAGAGGTTAGGTGCCACATTTTGAATAAAACATATTTGAGTTATGCATATTTTATATTAAAAATATATTTTCATAAAAATATGGGGGTGTAGCATGAGTAACACTTCAAACCAATCCCTCCACTTGATTTCTGTATGTTTCCTCCATGGGTGTAAGCTCTCTGGGACAGGCGTTGTCTTTATTTGTGTGTCTTTTATGGTGCTGGAAATGTCAGCCCTTAAGAAATAACGAATAATTAAAATTCTGCAGGGGTCTTCCCTCTCTTTCATGTATTAGAACCATTTGATGCCTTAGAATCAGTTTTGGGTCTGGTAGCCTTTTATGTAGGCCCTACTATGTCTTTGGTGCTTATATGGGACTGCAAGCTTTTCACAGGTGTTTTGCTTGAATGAAAGGTGTAGGACTAGGGCTATTAACTCAGGCTAGATGCAGTCCACTTAATTTATGTTATTAGATGGGAGTTTCAACGGAACCTACAGAATTAATCACTCAAATTCCATATTCAAAAACTCTATTAGTCAACTTTTACCTTCTTTAGCCTTCTTTCAAAATCCTGGCCATTATTAGCTAGGAGAGTGAATCTTGACATAACTGTTAGATGTTTCCTTCCTGCAGTCACTTTACACAGAGAGGCTACATGATTTTATGACGCTTTTATTATTACTCTTAAATGGTAAATATGAAAGACAACAATGAGCATGAGAATGATCTGCACAAAAAAAAACATTATGTGTAATGTTCAGACTGTTTTTTTCTTTTGGGGTGGAATAAAATTTTTGTGTGCAACAAGGCACAAGTGGATATGCACCACCAATAGAAACACATACCGGTGGCTGTGGGCACTCTTCTAATCAGTTGGGTGGAATCTGAACCTCTCCTGGGCAGCTGCCAAAGCGCTCAGCTTGTAAGGAACACCGATTAGGGGCCAGAATTTCAAAAGTATGTAGGTGCCTAAATGTGCAGATAGGTGCCTAGTAGTGTTTTCAGAAATAACTATCATATTTAGTCATATAATTTGCCTTGAAATTCCACTGAAATCTATGAGTTGAGAAACTGATCTACTTACGCTATGTCTATACTAGACAGCAGTCGACTGCTGAGTTGCAATTTTAGCTATGACAATTGCGTAGCTAACATCAACTTAGGGGTCGACTTCTATGGCTCTCTACATTGAAGAAGGTCAATGGGAGCGTTTCTCCCATTGACCTTCCTTAATCCTCACTGGTAGTGAGGCGTTCTGGGGTTGACTTTGACCCCGAAAAATGCTATTTCGTGTGTGTGCGAAACAAAACCTCAGGAGATTGACCCTGATCGGGTTGATCTTCCACTGTAGTGTTGCTGTAGGCTAAGGCACACATCTGTCTCTTTAGGTTCCTTAATACTTTTGAAAATTATGGGAACTATGGCCCTGCATCTGCAGTCTACCCTTAATCAGCAAAATATGTAAGCATATGAAGTCCCATTGACTTCAACAGGACTTAAGCCTGTACTCAAATGTTTTGCTGAAATGGGACCTTAAAATGGATGATTTGTGCCTGTTGCCTTCTTTTAATCAGACTTTCTTGCATCTTCTGGCCAGGAAGCATTCATTGCATTACAGCTTTACTCATATGTCTCATACCAGCAAGGTAGCTATTCAGAAATAATACTTCACTCTTTGGTTGAGGACATGCTGCAGTAGCATCTTGTATATGTTTATTAAATTTGTACTCTCAAAAGCTTCAGACAAGGAGGATTCTCCACTGTTGTTGAGAGTGGAAAACCCAGAAGTGTTTGAAAGTAATTTAAATTAAAAATTAATTTTCTGGTTTGGGGTATTGACCTTTTGCATGTGATATAGCACTGTGTCCCTAAAGCCACATAGGCTACGTCTACACGTGCACGCTACATTGAAATAACTTATTTCGATGTAGCGACATCGAAATAAGCTATTTCGATGAATAACGTCTACACGTCCTCCAGGGCTGGTGCCGTCGACGTTCAACATCGACGTTGGGCAGCACCACATCGAAATAGGCGCTGCGAGGGAACGTCTACACACCAAAGTAGCACACATCGAAATAAGGGTGCCAGGAACAGCTGCAGACAGGGTCACAGGGCAGACTCAACAGCAAGCTGCTCCCTTAAAGGGCCCCTCCCAGACACAGTTGCACTAAACAACACAAGATCCACAGAGCCGACAACTGGTTGCAGACCCTGTGCTTGCAGCATGGATCCCCAGCTGCCACAGCAGCAGCCAGAAGCCCTGGGCTAAGGGCTGCTGCACACGGTGACCATAGAGCCCGCAGGGGCTGTAGAGAGAGTGTCTCTCAACCCCTCAGCTGATGGCCGCCATGGCGGACCCCACTATTTCGATGTTGCGTGACGCGGATCAGCTACACGTGCCCTACTTCGACGTTCAATTTCGAAGTAGGGCGCTATTCCCATCCCCTCATGGGGTTAGCGACTTCGACGTCTCGCCGCCTAACGTTGATTTCAACTTCGAAATAGCGCCCAACACGTGTAGCTGTGACGGGCTCTATTTCGAAGTTGGCACCGCTACTTCAAAGTAGTATGCACGTGTAGACGTGGCCATAGATTGCATGGCTGGAGAAGCAGTAGGTCACCATTCTAAAGCCCTGAAAAAATTGTTTTTTTTAATAAGCAATGCATATATTCACTCATCTCTCCCACTGTGGGCAGGGACAGTATTCTGTAATGTTTTATGTAATATGCACACATTAGTACAGTATATAGTAACAAATTTTAACTTTAGTTGCATGTGCAAATTACAGCTTTGCTGTATACCACTGATACATAGAAAATCGGGGAGGAGGAGAAAGGATAATAATCTTCACAGGTTTGTCCCTTCATCTGTTAGAATCTGGATAAATACTTGGGCTATAGTTGTTGATTTATGTGTTGATGAACTATGCTCTCTATAATCCATGACATTTTGGATATTGATGTTTTTCTTTCGCTTTTTCTGCTTCTTTAATCTAAAATCCCCTCCCCCCAACAAAAATCAAAACTACTCTCAGGTGTACAATCTTTTTTTGCCAGTTTTTAATTATTTAAAGGTCTCTTTTTAAATCTTGATGTATATTTTTTATGCCGGGGAGCTGAAAGATGCGCCAGGCCCCGGGCAAGGTGTACAGAAGTGGCGCTGTGCTCCCACAAGGGACGGGGCCTTGCGTAGAAGGATTGCACTTATGGTGGCCAGTACAGTAAACCCTCCACTTTACGCGTCTTCGGGTTGCACTAAACTCTCTTTAAGACAAGTTTCACACAACTTGAAGACATGAGGCTGTCAGCCTGTCTAGCTTCCCACAGCAGTGGTCAGCTAGGCAGGCTAACAGCCCCTTCCTTCTGCCTTCTCAGAGCTGTGCTAGGCACCGCTCTTGGAAGGTAGGGGGAGAGCTTTTAGCTTGCCAAGCTGCCTGCCACTGTGGGCAGCCAGGTGGGCTAAAACCCCTTCCCAGAGCAGCGCTGCTGTCAAGCTGACAGTGGCCCCGCTCTGGGATGGTAGGGAGAAGGGTTTTAGCTCCCCTAGCTGCCCACTGCTGCAGGCAGCTACAGGGGCTAAAACCCCTTTGTCCCCTGCCAGGATCAGTCACCCCACCCCCCTTGCAGCCTTAGCTCAGCCCTCAACCTCCCAGCCCCTGGCACACTACAGTCCCGCACAGGGCTTGGGCTCCCACCCCCTGCCCACCACCCCCACTGCCCTGGCTCCAACTTCTGTGGACCCGGCTCCAACCCCACACACCCCTGCTCATCTCCACCCCTCCGCCTCCCCTGCAGCTCTAACCCACCCCAAGCTTAACCCTCCCCGGCCCCAACCCACCACCCAGGCCCCTCCCTCACCAACTTACCTGAAATTCAAGATATGAGTATCCCAAGGGACTACAGTATAGGCAGTAGGTATAAGAGGCAAGGGGAAGCAATTCCTCTCCTGAGTCATAGTGCTCAACCTCTATCCTCTTCCTATCCCCATTCTGACTGTTCCTGAAGACTCCCACAGCAGGTTGTTGCAGTTTGCAGATTGATGACTCTTCCCCCAAAGTGGGTCTGTTACCTTTAGAAGTGAAAAGTCTTCCACCTTGCTAGACCTGTTAGCATAATATTGGACCTGTGAAAGCCATTTTTGTAGTAATGGCATGTAACAGGCATGTGCCAATGCTACTTACTGACAAAAACAGTTTGTACATTACTATGGCTAGGCCCACACTAGAAGCAATATTGATTTTAAATACGCAAATCCAGCTACAAGAATTGTGTAGCTGGAGTTGACTTATCTAAAACTGATTTTTGCCACCATCCACACAGCAGGAGGTTGACAGGAGAAACTCTCCCATTGACATCCCTTCCTCCTCATGCCTGCCAGGTATACCGGAGTTGATGGCGATGCTTTGACTGTTCGATTTAGCATGTCACCACTAGGGAGTACTAAATCGAATCCCAGAAGATCAACTGCCAGTATGTTGATCTTCCCGTGAGTGTAGATATACCCAATGTCAACAGGACCCTAGTATTAAATTTGCTTTCAGTAGTTTAGATTATAAAATCACATCTCTAAAAAAATATTCTTGCATAGATAATAGATGCAAAATCTTGAGTATTCAGCTTTAGTGTTAAATGCTTGGATCTTCAAGCATAGCTTTTTAAATAAATTCTTCAAAAACACTTTATCTAAAATACACACTTTAATTTTAATGTAGTATAAACATTTGTTTCCAAAGTCTTCCTGTTCTTTCTGTCCATCCCTATTCTCCTTTCATCCCCTTAAAGGGACAACAGTTCTTGGCAAAATGTTTCCCTTTTACTTTTGACTATTTGATTAACTAATTTTAAGAGAACCCGCCACCAAATTCGGTACTAAGACTTAAAATCCTTTGATGTGCTTAAAATCTTTGGAAACATATTTTAACATAAACATATAGTTAAGTTTCACAAGCACGTCTTGCTATGAAAATCACACAAAATAAATTAGTGTTCCCTTTTACAAAAAACAATGCACTGTTAGAAACACACTAAAGTGCTCTGACTGGTTAATTTAAAATAATGTCTTTGTTTCAGTGAGTTTGTATAATCTGGAATTATTACTTTATGAAGGTTAAACAGCATATTTAAAACATGAAATCAGCTTAGAAATATTGTTGAAGAAAATATAAAACAGAGAAGAGCTGTATCATGGATTCCCTAATATTTAATGTTGTATCCAGTAGGACAACTGACTTGCCCTTACTACAAAGTTTGTCAGAGATTTAGCTGCAAAAACTTCAGGGTATATCAAAAAACCCATGACTGACATTTTTATTCCCTAATTTTAGTGCTTTTAATTAAGTAGCTACTGCACGTCCAGTCTTCGCAATATGGCATAAATGGAAAACATGCTCCATTTACTTTAGAAAGACATTTTAGAAGAGTACCCCTGCCCCCATCTCCAATGTCTTTTCTATATTTGGGCTTGGGGATTTGGCTAGAATGGGTGAGCAGGGAGAGAGGGGAGACCATAGGGAGGGGGCATGGCTTGGAAGAAGCAGGGGTGGAGTATGGTTGGGACCACGGGCTGGGGAGCTTGCCTCCCCAAGCATCAGCTTCACGCACTGCCCTCGGCAGCCAGTGCTCAGCCACCTGATGGCACTGCATGGGTCTCCACTGCAGTTTAAAGGACCTGGCTCTGGCCACTGCTGTTGCAGCAGTGGGAACAGCTGGGAGCCCCAGGCCTATTGAATCGCTGGGTCCTGGGGCAGTTGTCTCTTCCCTCCCCATTGATGGGCCTGTTCTTTGGAAAATCATCATTTTGATGGCCTTCCCAAAGAAGAATTTGAAAGCTTCACAGATTCAGTCTGTATTTATTTAGCTTGGAATTGCTTTCTTCCATTCTTGCAGCTTGGTTAGCAATGTAGTTTTCCAATATTGCCTGAAAAGGAGGATACAAAATTGTAACTCACAAGCATTTAACAGAGTGCTGGGTCTCAAACTGTGCAAGTGTGTGCTATGTGAATGTATGTTTGCTGGTGGTTGGGTCAAACTCTCTTCTGCTGTGTCCATGGAAGTCCGTGGGATGGGCTCATGCATATCATAGAGCTAAATCTGCTCCTCAGCTTGAAAGTAGTTTCAAGAATGAGTTGAAGATCTCCATGGAAATGAGTTTTGGATGGCTGCAGTTTTGAATGGAGCAGCACTTTTAAGCTGCTTAAAACTTGGTATTCGTTTTCTCAAGCACGACATTTCTAGATTTGGTCTCTGCAAAAGATAAATATTTGTGGAAGGTTGGAGATGAGACAGATCTGATATTTTGGAGTGTGAGGGCAGGAAAATGAATATTTTCCCCATATTTTGTAAATGGATATAGATATATAGAGATGGGGCGGGGGGGATGTCCATGAAATCAGTTCGTAATGGCTCTTTGGCTAATATGTTTGGAGACAGAAATTTGAACTCTTGTACAAAAATAGTCCTTACTGACAAGCATTTCTTTTGTGTGTTCTGAGGAAAATTTGTTTGTCTATGATTATGACCATAACGGCTATGTCTACACGAGCACGCTACGTCGAAATAGCTTATTTCGATGTAGCGACATCGAAATAGGCTATTTCGATGAATAATGTCTACACGTCCTCCAGGGCTGGCAACGTCGATGTTGAACATCGATGTTGGGCAGCACCACATCGAAATTGGCGCTGCGAGGGAATGTCTACACGCCAAAGTAGCACACATCGAAATAAGGGTGCCAGGATCAGCTGCAGACAGGGTCACAGGGCGGACTAGCACTTCCGGGGCAACAGCTAGCCGCTCCCTTAAAGGGCCCCTCCCAGACACATGCAGCCTGCACAGCACACGGTCTGCAGAGCCATAGCCACGCACACCTCGAGCGACAGTCATGGACCCCCAGCAGCACCAGCAGCAGCAGCAGCAGCCAGAGGTCCACCCAGCCGCCCTTGTAGGAGCAGTGCTCGCCCTGCTCCATGCCATGCAGGAGGCAGCTGAGCACCTCCTTGCTACAGAGGAGGAGCTGCCTGCAGGGGAGGAGGACTCAACCCCCAACCCTGCAGCACCCCGCCCTGCCCCATCGCACACGCCACCGGCTGTGGAGCTACCCCACGAGCACCGACTGGTGGGAGCGGCTGGTGCTCGGAGAGTGGGACGACGACCGCTGGCTCCAGAACTTTCGCATCAGCCGGCAGACATTTCTGGAGCTATGGCAGTGGCTCACCCCCACACTGAGGCACCAGGACACCGCCATGTGGTGTGCCCTTAGTGTGGAGAAACGGGTCGCCATCACTGTCTGGAAGCTGGCCACTCCAGACAGCTACCGATCCGTGGGCCAGCAGTTTGGCGTCGGCAAGGCCACCGTCGGGGCTGTCCTCATGGAGGTAAGAGGACCCACGGGGGCAGGGGGAGGCAGACCTGGCAGGGGAGGGGGGCCCAGGCAGGGGAGGGCCAGACACACCCTGCACACCCCTCATTGGTGCTCTACCATGTGCTTCCCCTGCAGGTCATCCGCACCATCAACGCCCTGCTCCTCCATAGGCTCGTGGGGCGTGGGGTCCTGGATGCCGCCATCACGGGGTTTGCCACCCTGGGCTTCCCCAATTGCTTTGGGGCTCTGGATGGGACCCACATCCCCATCCGCACCCCGGAGCACAGTGGAGGACGCTACTTAAACAGGAAGGGCTACCACTCAGTCGTCCTCCAGGCCTTGGTGGACAGCCGGGGCCGTTTCCTGGACATTTATGTGGGCTGGCCTGGTAGCACCCACGACGCCCGGGTATTCCGGAACTCGGGCCTGTGCCGCTGGCTGGAGGCGGGGACCTACATGCCCTAGCGGGAGATCCCTGTGGGGGACACCACCATGGCCCTCTGCGTCATCGCAGATGCGGCAAAACCCCTCCGGCCCTGGCTCATGCACCCTTACACGGGCCACCTGTCAGGCAGCCAGGAGCGCTTCAACCTGCGACTGAACCACGCGCGCCAGGTGGTGGAGCGCTCATTTGGGCGCCTCAAAGGGCGCTGGAGGTGTCTCCTCACCCACCTTGATGCGGGCCCCACCAACATCCTCCAGATTGTGGGCGCGTGCAGCGCCCTACACAACCTGGTGGAGAGCAAGGGGGAGGCCTTCTTTCAGGGCTGGGCTGTGGAAGTTGGCAGGGCCGATGTGCAGCCACCCGTTGCCCCCAGTCGGCAGGTGGACCCCGAAGGGACCCGGGTCCGGGAGGCCCTGCGGGCCCATTTAGATGAAGCCGCGGGGTGAATGCTGGCAGGCCTCCCACTGCCCCCCCATCCTCCACAACACTCCCTGCCCCTACGCCCACACTACAGAGCACCCAAGAGCACCCCCCCCCACTTTTCTTGTAAATAAAAGCAGACATTTGTTCGTCAAATCAAATATCTGTAGAACTCTTATTATTATTATCAAGACTAACTATTTACAGGCAAAATCAAACTTATATATATATGTATTATAAATAAGGATAAAATGAAAGGGGAAGACAAGGAAGGGGAGAACTATGTACATGGGGGGGCAAGGATCAGCATAGCAACATGGGTCTAATATAAAAACTATTTACAAAATAACATAAAACTGGGGGGAAATATATACAAAGGGGGGGGCACGTCCTGGGCCCCACACCCCCTAATGTCCAGCGCTGGGGGTGGGCGGCTGCGACCCATG
The DNA here is from genome assembly GCF_033958435.1 of Carettochelys insculpta. NCBI lineage: Eukaryota > Metazoa > Chordata > Testudines > Carettochelyidae > Carettochelys > Carettochelys insculpta. The sequence goes on along the minus strand of NC_134150.1, from coordinate 16,155,314 downwards.
CCTCGGCCTCAGCCCTGGCCGGGGCTGGCTGGGGGCCAGGCGGACCGGCAGATACGGCCGGTGGGTGTCAGCTGGCCCCAGGTCCCCCTCGGCGGAAGGGCCCTCGGTGGCGGGTGGCGGTGCGACGGTGGACGGCGCAGCGGGTGGCGCAGTGGGTGGAGCAGGCAGGGCGGGCGCAGCAGCGGACGGCGCGGCATGGGGGGCCAGGTAGTTGGCGATACGGTTGAAGGTCCACATGAAGGCCCCCCATGCCTCCTGGCGCCAGGCCAGCACCCGCTTCTGCAGCTGGAGGCGGCGCTCCTCCACCCGCAGCCACTGCTCGGCGACCTCCAGCTGCCGACGGTGGATGGCCAGCAGCTGGGGGTCCGTCGCCGTCGGGTGGTGGTGCTGGGTCCACCGTCTTCCCCGCCGTGGGGCTGGTCAGTCCTCCACCGAGGGGCTGGCTTGGAGTGATGGCCCTGGTGGGCTGTCCGGGACCACTGACACCTCACCGGCGCTCTCCGGTCCTTCCGATGGTGCAGCTGCGGAACACAGGAGTGGGGGAAGAAGAGTGGAGACAGCCGTTAGCGTGGGCCCCGAGCCGTGGCCCTTGTCCCCCCACCCCTCTGCTGCAGGTTCCCCATCCCCGTCCCTGGGAGATGCTGCTGCTGCTGCTGCTGCTGCTGCTACTGCTGCTGGGTGTCCCACCCCCTCCCCCCGGGGGACCCTAGAGGTTCCGCTCCCTACAGCCCCGGGGATGGGGCATTGCACTGTTGTGCTGGGAGGCAGGGGCTGATGCACTCTTCTGAGGGACATGCCACTGCTGTCCTTGGGGCCATGGTCATCTGGGCATGTGGAGGGCCCTGGTCATATCTATTACCCCCGCCCCTCAACCCCGGGGGTGTGCACCAGGGGGGTACATACCTGATGGTCCACTCCCACGGTCAGGGGACACCCGGTGGGTGGCTGCCCAGCTGGAGCTCCTCGAAGCCATGATGATGTGCAGCCCCCTGTCACTCGAGGAGGACTCCCCCTCCTCCTCCTCCGGTGCCCCAGGGGTGGGCTCCTGGGGGGGCCCCCGGGGTGTGGGGCTTGCCTCCAGGGCGGACTCCGCCTCCGGGGCCTGCTGGGGCTCGTTGGCCGATGTATCAAGCGTGGCCGGAGGGGAGGAGGTGTGCCGGGGGCCCAGGATGTCCCTGAGCTCCCTGTAAAAGGGGCAAGTGACGGGGGCGGCCCCAGATCGGCTGGCCGCATCCTGGGCTCGGGCGTAACCCTGCTGCAGCTCCTTCACTTTACTCCGGACATGATCCGGAGTGCGGGCAGGGTGACCGCGGGCGGCCAGGCCCTCGGCCAGCCGAGCGAACGCATCCGCGTTCCGCCTCTTGCTCCCCATTACCTGGAGCACCTCCTCCTCACTCCAGAGCCCCAGCAGGTCCCGAAGCTCGGCCTCCGTCCAGGAGGGGCCCTGCTGCCGCTTCCCGGCCTGGCTGCCAGGCTGCAAGCCCTGGCTCCCCTTTGGGGGGGTGCCCTGGGGGCGCTTGGGGGGCTGGGGGGTGGCCATCGCAGCTGGGGGGCGTGTCTGTGGCTGCGGAGGAGCATGCAGGCTAGCTGCGTGGCAATGCTGCTGCCTGCACGCTCTCTCAGCTTCCTGCACAGGAAGGTAGGGAGCGGGGAGCTTTAAGGGGCCGCTGCACGCGGCCACCATCGAGCTCAGGGGCTGGAGAGAGCGTCTCTCAACCCCTCAGCTGATGGCCGCCATGGAGGACCCTGCTATTTCGATGTTGTGGGACGCACAATGACTACACTTTCCCTACTTCGATGTTGAACATCGAAATAGGGCGCTATTCCCATCCCCTCATGGGGTTAGCGACTTCAACATCTCGCCGCCTAATGTCGATGTTAACTTCGAAATAGCGCCCAACACGTGTGGCCGTGATGGGTGCTATTTCGAAGTTGGCGCCGCTACTTTGAAGTAGGCAGCATGTGTAGACGCGGCCAACATATGTTACCATCCCGTGCTGTCCATTTCACAGTGTATTTTTCAGTAAACTTACAGTACATGCATAAAAAGGCTGTGAAACATATGTTCATGGCTAGTGTGAAAGCACAGCAGAAGGATGGGTGTAATAGAGTCTTTTCCTCAAAGCTTGGGTGGAAAGGGTTAAGGAAGCACTTGTGTACAATATGTTCCTGATTTATGAAGGGCATTAAGCATATGCCCAAGTTCACACATATTCAAGCAGCACTGCCGCATTTATATAAATTCCCTGGAATTGATTTGAGATGTTTAGAAAATTGAAATTTCCATCTTGTGATAAATGTCAATGCTTTGGAACGTCCCAAATAGAATCAAGAAATTGAAATGTCAAAATTCCCATGGAATGAAAAGATCCAAAAATTATTTGGAATTGCAGATATAACAATATTAACTCTGTCAATTAAAACGTAATGTTGAATTTTGAAATGTTGACTTTTTTATTACTTTTTTGATGTCAGTATCAACTTTGAATTTGGATCAAAACATCAACTTGAAACATTGTTTACATTTTTCCAATGGGAAATTTTTTATCAAATTTATATTTTCTTGCAAAAATTGATATCAACCAAATTCCAGATGTTGTTGTGACTTTTTTTTTTAATTTGAGAAATTTCAACCAGCTGTTGTGCTTTGCTGAAGTGGAGGGTGGGAATTGTCGAGTGTCTCACTAAACTAACGTATGCCATTGTCTCATGTAGAGCCCTTGGTTCAGTCTTTGTGAATTGTTGAGTCCTTAATGTACATCAGATATCTCATCCCAAGTATTTTAGCATTTGCCTAATTAATCATTTGTGACTGATCATGAGATCTGATGTTTACCAGTCAAATTCTATGTCATGGGTCAGCAACCTTTCCAAGGTGGAGTGCCAAAATTTGATCTTTAGACCTCTATCTGTAATCCAAGTGCTGGTGACACTTTTTAAAGTCATTAATAGTCCTACTTACAACATCTTCATTAATAAATAAAGACTCAGAGCTTTACTGTTTAGGTGGTGGCTGGTAGCATTAGCTGGTCTTTTGTTAATCTACAGGCAGCATGGCTTTGAGCAAGCTCCCAGCTGCCTGGGGGAGGAGGGACAGGGCTGAGCTCGTCCCTTGCGTGCAGATTAAAATTGGCTTGCATGCCACTCTTCGCACTTGTGCCAGGGGTTGCTGACCTCTGTTCTATGTTTTAATGTTGGTTCATTTGTTCTGTTCTAGTCAGATTCAGAGATGTTCTAGATGGGGCTTGGTCCTGCTATGAGGGCAGGGGACTGGACTCAATGACCTCTGAGGTCCCTTCCAGTTCTAGTGTTCTATGAGTCTGTTTACCATTCTGCCAGCAAACTATAATCACCCCTTTCTTTCCCCCTCATCTACTTGGGGCTCGATTGAAAGCTACACTTTTTCAATATAGGTTATCTACCTTTGATTTTAAATTTCATTCTTTTCTGTATTGAATAGGTTTTGTGGTACCAATCACACTTTTAGCATGTTAGGAATTTCATAAATGCCTTTGAAATGTTTCTTTCATGGCTAGCTCTTCAGCAAAAACATCTTTGTTTCTGTAAAAGCACCCTAGAGAGCTGTAATATGCTAACATTAACTGAGAAGCTTGCTTTTCGTTAGTAATTATGTTATCAGCATCTTAATTACATGAATTAGGTTTTCAAAAATGTAAATAAATGACATGCAATCATTTAGCATAAATAATGATTTTATTTTGAGATTTTGTTTGCCTAGGTTTGAAGTCACAGTTCAGAAGCAGAGCAAATGTTGTAATGGTCACTTTCAGTCCTTTTCTGCTAGACATTTTAGTCATCATGTTCAATATAAAATGCATTCAAAGAGGTGCATTTCAATGCAGCTCATGAGGTACACTGCTCTCATTAATACCTGTCAGCTTTCTTGTGCAGAGAGAAAATGTAGTTCGTATGAACCAAAAAAATTGGATGCTGTGACCCAAAATTGGGCCAGCTACAAAGCTGAGAGAGGACTAATGACCCACCAGTGTTTGGCAGAAAGCAGCACGTTTGTTACAGTGATAACTAAGCTCAAGAAAGGGGTGGGGGTCCATAAACACTCACATACTCACACTCGCAGGAAAGTCGCAGCACTGAAGATGTCAGGATTCTGCAAGGTAGGTTTCCCACAGTGGTGCAATGATGGTAAGTCTTTCCAAGGCATGGTGGGATGTGACATGGTGGACCACTAGCCAGGCAGTCCAGGTGAAGGGCCTTCTTCAGGGGTGCAATCTGGTGAGCGTGCTCCCAAGCACCTGGCTCCTTCCCCTTTTCAGGACCTGCTCCTCTTGGTCTGTGGCTTAGAGGTGACTTGGCCATCAAACCCCACCTCCAGCAGTGTCCATGCATGGGGCATGTGATTGCTGCCCGGTCAGGGTCCCTGCTGCATAGGTGATGAGTGTCTATGCATTGTGTACGTGATGGCTGCCTCATCAGAGTCCCTACTGCATAGGTGCCATGAGGTGTATGAGGGCTGCCTGATCAGAGTCCCAGATGCCTTGTCTACCTAAGAGCTCTTCTGATCTTCCAGCTGCTCAGACAGTTCATTCATCTCCACAAACATTCCAGGAGAGAGGGGGAAAGAGAAAAGGCATCTCACAGAGATTCAGTAACAGAGGAGGGGGAAGGTGTAACAGGTGTTTTAGACATGCAGATCACCACTGCTCCTATAACAGATACAATACTAAAAACATAGGTATTGGGTATTGAAGCTTCTGCCTAGCTAATATTCGCACCCTGTAGTATTTGTTTCTTCTAAATGCTTGTCTGCTAAAATTCTTTTTTTCATAATTACTATTTTGCCTTGTTTCACTGGACCTTCTATTATTGTCATGCACAGACTCTTTCTGGTATTCTGCTAAATGCCCAGACCTTTCTTTATTTTTAGTTTGGGTTCTCTTACTTAGCGCTCTTGCATTCATTCTGTTCTTGGTGGATGCCTATAGACTTCAGAACTGGGCCATGTCATATGAGCTCCATGAACCATATTCCATTCCATTGCACCACTCTAAATATGGAATAATCCCCTTGGCTTTAATTGATTGCCTTCAGCTTTATATTGTTATAGCTAGGAATCGAATTTGACCCCTCAGTCTATGCAGGTAATAAACCATTCTTAAGTTTTAGGAGCTGTGCAAAGTTAAGTGGCAGAGATAATTCTAGCAATAAAAGCCTGTTCAGCTGTAAAATATAAAACAGCCACAGCTCAAGGAATACAAATGGTGGTCATGTAAAGTTATTGCAAATACTATATAGGAGAGCAATAACTTTTTTTAATCAGTATGTTTTTGAGACTGTCTATACCCAGGGCTCAAGCAATACATACCATAACAACTTCCCCATGGTATATTTCTTCAGCTCTCCTGGGAAACAGAACTCCATATCATTTACCATGTGACATGTGACCTAGGGAGCAATTACTAGCAAACAAGTTTCAGAAAATTCTCAGCGTTAAAGCTGATAGTAGACAATTTTAATGTTTAATTGTTTTACTTTTTAAACTATGGATGAACAATGGTCTTTGTGTGTGTTTGATTTCTGCACATGTTGACTTCAAGTTTGCTGAAATACAGGTTGAACCTTTCTAGTCTGGCAACATGCGTGGTCTGGCATGATTTTAGTTAGATGGATGTCCACGTACCATGGGTGCAGCTACATTTCCCATGATCCCACAGAATTTTTGTTTACAGCCATCAGTCCTGACTCTCGGTGTTCCGTGCTGTTATTTAGCTCCAGTTTATCCCAAGTCTTTTTTAAGAGCCCAGTAAGCAGTGGAAGTGTTGATGCTGCTGCTAGACAATATTGACCTCTTGTGGTTCAGCACCAGTCAGGACCGAAGACTGATGGACTAGAGAGTTGCAACCTGTATTAGTCCTTAATGGCTAAATCCTGAAGTCTGTTAGATTCCACAGCACATACCTTTCAGGATCTCAGCAGCCACTTGGGCTCCACAACTGCAGAAGTTATTTTGCATATCTTGATGGTTCCATCTTGCATTCAGAAATGTTTGCATACAGGCTAAATTGCCTTCCAGAACTTCCTGCTTCTAAGGGACTTAGGTCCTACTCATCCCACCTGGCCATTTAGTGTAACTCTTCAAGGCCATGCCTAGAACTGTAAGCCACTGTGTTGCCTCTCAGCCTCAGCAGAGAGCTTTGCTGGAATTTAAAGTCTGTGTCAGCTACCATACCACACTGGTCTGTTTCGTTAGCAAACTCCTTGAGCCTTGACTGTGCCTTACAGTGAATATCTCAGAGACCTCTCTCTGCAGTGTGCAGTCCCCCTCACTGGATACTCATAGAAATTGCCTGGTCTGCTACCTCCAAAGAGACATGCAAATGCTAGCTTTCCAGTTTAGCTGAGGATCCATACTTTACTCTCCTGTACAGCACTGGGGTGGTTTATAGTGAAAGTAAAAACAAATTTATTAATAACAAACACACTCACTTCTACTGGGCTGGGCAAAGGGGTTGGGGTGCAAGCTCTGGGCTGGGGCCAAGGGGTTCAGAGTATAGGAGGGGGCCCTAGGCTGAGCCGGAGGCAGAGGGCTGGGGTGCAGGAGGGGGTGAGAAGTGCAAGCTCTGGGTGGGAGTTTGGGTGCAGGAGGGGGCTCTGGGTGGGTGCAGAGTGTTATGGTGCAGAAGGGAGCGTGGGGCATGGGCTCTGGGAGGGAGTCTGCATGTAGCAGGGGGCTCAGGGTGGAGGCAATGGAGTTTGGGTGCAAAGAGGGGTTCAGTGTGCTGGCTCCAAGAGGGAGCTCAGGGCTGGAACAGGGGGTTGAGGTGTAGGAGGGGAAGAGTATGGGCTCCCAGGAGTTTATGTTGGGTGGCCCGTGGATAGTGGTGTAGTGGGGCTCCTCAGTCCCATGACAGTCCTGAAAGCAGCTAGTATGTCTCTGTGGTCCCTGAGGGAGGGGGGCACGTGTATCCATGTGCTGCCCCACCCTGGAAGAACCACTCCCACAGCTCCCATTGGCCACAGTGAATGGGAGCTGTGGGGCCAGTGCCTACAGATAGGTGCAGTGTGCGGAGATCCCCTGGCATGCCAGGGGCTGCAGGGCTGTGCTGGCCACTTCCAGGAGCTTGCCTTAGCCCTGCAGCATCACCAGCCTTTCAACAGCTTGAGACTGTGGTTGACTCTGAGGTTCCACTATTGACTGGTCAATTGCAGTCTACTGGTTGGTGACCACTGCTTTAGAAACTAAAGGTAAACTTCAGCAAACCACGCTCTTTACCTAAGCCACTTTCTCTCTTGTGTCAAGTTATCCGCATCTTCAGAGTGTCAGGAAGGGAGATCCAAGTACTGTCAGCTGATCCCTTTGTCCCTGGCGTGATGAATTTAAAAAGGTGTCTCCTTTTTCCCCTTATGTATTCCATAAAACCTTTGAAACGTTTTCTTTGGGAAGTAAGTCCAGACAAAATGTCGCTTCCCTGCTGCATGTTCTTGAAGGTGCAGGAACTAAGCCCCTTCATCCTCTGGTCAACTTGATTTTTCTAGTGGTTTGATCACTTCATTTAACGCTGGATTCAAATGTTCTGTTGTTGTGCTTTGTTGTAATCATGCCATGCTCTTTTATCACCTGCCTGTTAACCTGGTCCACAAAGACAGGTACATGCACATTTCTTTGTCCACAGCCAGTTTATTAGTTGTCTCCAAAATACGTTTTCAGAACGTATTTCCAGGACACACAGGCCGTGTCTACAATAGCCAAAAACTTCGAAAAGGCCATGCAAATGGCCATTTCGAAGTTTACTAATGAAACGCTGAAATACATATTCAGCGCCTCATTAGCATGCGGGCGGCCATGGCACTTCGAAATTGACGTGGCTTGCTGCCACGTGGCTCATCCAGACGGGGCTCCTTTTCGAAATGAGCAGATAGGGGCTCCTTTTCCTATGAGCAGATAGGAATAAGGGGACTTCGAAGTAGCTGGAGTCCTTTTGAAAAGGAGCCCCGTCTGGACGAGCCGCGCGGCGACGAGCCGCGTCAATTTCTAAGTGCCACGCACGGCCGCCCGCATGCTAATGAGGCACTGAATATGTATTTCAGTGCTTCATTAGTAAACTTCGAAATGGCCATTTGCATGGCCATTTTGAAGTTTTTGGCTAGTGTAGACGTAGACCTAAGTCTTTTTTTTTTAAACACAGCCACCCAGGAGTGCTGTGTTTCTGGGTCACAGCCACCCAGGAGTGCTGACAGAATTGTTGGGCCCTTGAGCAAAGGGTTGAGGGAAACACTGGACCACTGGAAGTGGTGGGGCTTTGGGCAGATGTGGTGCTGGGTCTACCCTCCCCCAGCCTGCCCTTCAGCTTTGCCTGGCCTGTACCACCCAAGGCTCGGGTGGTGTTTGAAAGGTCCTGGGGCTCTGGCCATTGTCACTCTTGTGGTAGCAGCAGCAGTGGCCATGAGCCATGGGCCCTTTTAATTACTGGGCCCTGGGCAATTGCCCTTCTCCCTGCCTCCCATCAGAGGCCCTGCAGCCAGCTAGTCATTTTGCAATGTCATCATGGAGGAGTGGGGTGAGGCATGGGGGTGAATGAGGGGTTACATGCCTTCCCCAGAGCCTCTTCCTTGCTCTCGCTGGACGCAGCACAGTGCTTCCTGAGAGAGAGGTGGGAGGGAACATAGCTTTTGACAGAGAGGGGCTGAGGGAGACATGTGGCTGGTGTTCCCCTGGAGCCCATCATGCCAGTCACCACTGTCATGGAGAGCAGCTTTCCTCCTTAGAAGGAATGAACGGGGCATGTGGTGTAAATATTCCAAAACGGAACTCTCAACCCTAGAGAGAAGGCAGGAATTGGGAGAGCAGAATAGTTTCTCTTCTCTCGTCCTATTAATGGCTTAATTCGCTGTTTGGTTTCAAGAGGTGGTAGGACCTGTATCTGCTCTGTGGATAAGTGATATGAAGCTGATTAGGCGACAGAGAATTTATGAAAAGAGTTCCTCCATTGACAGCCCTATGGACCTGCTCTTAAGCCCCGTGAAATTAATGTAAAGAGTTCCATTGTTGTTAAGGATCTATAGATCAGGGAATATGTGCACTCTTGACTTTCTTTCTGTCTTCCTGCACCTGTTTTCCTGTGATAGAAACTGAATGAACTTTGTAGATATTCAAATTACTTGGCAAGTTTGACACTTCATATAAGCCCATTTTGAGTCCCCTTCTGAAGTTTATGACTGGGGACTCTTTTGCCACTAGATCTTTCTGGTGTCATTATTATGAACTTCTTAGTATGGCCAGTTAGTGATCTTCTATTAGTGTCTGCTATTATCCCTTTCATTCATATCCATGAGTCACCTGGGTTGTCCTTTGACAGTAACTTTGGTCACTCCTGTCATTTACAATGGTAGAATTGTCCTTCTACTTCTACTCTGTGTGATCTTGGTGTTCAAATCAGGAAGCAGGGATTTTTGGCTATGGTGGTGAGGCGCTAATGAAGGTGAGAAGTGACCGGGGAGATACTTTTCCTAACAACAAAGTTTTAGACATGAGGACAGCAAGGACAGTGTGACAACAGGACAGGAGCAGAGTGCCTCCCTTCTGCAGAGGGTGAACACTGGCCACTTGGAGTAAGAGGGATGAAGGCTGTGAGGAAAGGCCTGGCAGGAATCTTGTAATGCAAGAGTCTTGGCAAGGTGGGAGAGAGAGAAAACGTGCTTAACCTGCAGAAATGTCCTGACTAATGCAGAATTTTATGGAAGCACTTAAAAATAATATAAGTCTTAGGCTCAGAACTCCTCCACACTATACTCAAGTACCAAGGAGCAAACCAGCCTTGCCCAGTTTTCCTTTCCCTTGTTGTTATTTCCTAATGGTCTTTCTCCAAAATGTCATTACTAGTTGAATATGTTCGTGTTTCCTGAATCACTTCAGGGAGGAGTCTTTATAAAGCATCATTAGTACAGTAACACATTTTTCTTCTCAATTAGAACAAAAGTGTTAGGTCAAAATCTTCAAACATCAGTTTTTTTCCAGTGTGTGAGCCATTGAAAAATGAATCCAGAATTTGACATGCACACATATGCTAATGGCTAACGCTGATAGTATTTATTAGTGATACCATGAGTACTGTAACATATTTGGTGCACAGAAGACTGTGTTCAGCAGTTTTGCTTTCATTCATACCATATTCAGTTACCTGAATATTGGAGATATATTTTGTTTCATTGCCAACAAAAGCAACTAATCATACTTCTAAGAAATTACTTCTCAGATATAAAATGTGTGGTATGTGTCTGCTCTTGGCAATAGCTTTCAAGTGAGAGCCGGATATAAAATAAACAGAGTTTTTTTTTCTGTGTCCCTGACTCTTGTGTTTCACCACAGGCTAGCAGCTGATCCATGGCAGTGAATTTGCAAAGTAAAGTTATTAAGTAACTGCTTGTTTACTAAACAAATTATGGAATCCTTTATGAACGTTTGAATTCTCACAAGTTGAGCTGTGATACTTCACTGCATAAAAAAATCTGATTTTAAGCATGTTTGGAATAAAAACCAAAGGAGGCAGCATTCTGTAACACAATTCTCCCAATAATGTGTGCTGGAGTGTTGATTATGGATATAAATGTGTGCTCAGTGTCCTGCAGATTACACAGTGCGACCTGATGAACTCAACAAAAGTAATGAGGAGATGTCTTAGTATCGTACTGTGGATTTAACAATTTCAGAAAGGGGAGGCCTTGTGGCCTAGCACACATTTCCTGGGTGTCCATAGGTAATAAATTTCTTTGCATCAGTTTCCTCATCTGTGAAATTAGCATAGTAATATACAGAAATAATAATACTTCACAACGCAGGTCTTACCTTAGAGGTGAGGCTTAAGGCAGTTTGCATTCTTTAGTGACCTCTTTTGGGACAGGAGCCACTCACCCACAGAAAAATCAGTTGTTGTGTGGGTGCAGAGCTGTCATGAGGGGGGTGCAGGGCCCAGGCAACCCACTCCCACTATAGGCCTACTCCTCCCACACCTCCTCTTCATCCCTTCTCTAAGCCCTACCCCTGTCCCTTGCTTCCTCCGCTGATGAGCATGGCCTGAGGGATTATGAAGGCCTGGTGCAGCGGTGGGGAAATGCCCACCCCCCTGAACACATGGGCAGGGGAAGCAAGAGCAGCTGGCAGCCTGCTGTGCCTCATTCTGCCACGCTCCCAGCCTGCTGCACTCTGTTCCTCCACAGTTGCAAGAAGCAGAGTGCCCAGGGGCTGGAGCACTCTACTTCCTGCTGCTACTGGGAAGTCATGCAGTAGGCCAGGAGAGGAAGGCATGGCAGAGAGGAAAGAAACAGGCTGCCAGGCCACTCTGGCTCACACCAGCTATGTGGTGAGTGGAGTTGGGAGGTGAACCCTGCTGCCACCACGTGCCAGGTCCTTCCTGTCAATAGGATGGTTGGAGAAGCCACTGGGAGTCCCCAAAAGTGTGGGGCCTGAGGTAGCCGCCTTGCTTCGTCCTCTGCATAGGATGACTCTGGCTGGGGTGAGAGGTCTGGAAGAAGGGGTGCAGGAGCAGGGTAGTGGTGGGGTGAGGGGTCTGAGTGGGAAGAAAGGTACAGGAGGGGATGGAGGAGTGGGGTTTTGTGGGAGCATGCTGGCGGGGGAGTGTGGTCTGGAAGGGACATGCAGGAGCAGGGTGAGGAGGTAGAGTCTGTGGGAGACAGGACAGGATGAGGGAGCCCACTTGGCACAACTACAGGAGGCAATGGAAGTGACAGCAGGTGGTTCCCTGCAGCACAGAGGAGCAGCTTCCTCACCCTGCCAGGCAGAGCCCAAAGGCTGGTCCCAGCTTGTCTGGATTGGGCCTGTGAGGCTTGAGGGCTCCCCCCCTCACAGTGCTGGGGTTTGGCCCACTATCAGAATCTTCCAGCGGCACAGCACGATAGAACAAATCCATTCCCAGATAATTTTCTTGAAGCTAATTCAACTGAGTAACATTGTGTGACTTTGGCCTTCCATGTCTGCACTAGGGTGGGATGCACAGGATCTCTCTCTCTCTCTCTCTCTCTCTCTCTTTCCATATATAAAATAAGATACTAGTTGACAAGTTCACCATTGAGTCTCTAGTTAACATACCAGAACTTGTGTTTTAGATAAGGAACAAAAAGTAAAAAATGTGTTTTGTTGTGGTATTTAGTACACTTACTTAAAACAAAATGAAACAAAAAACCCTGTGAAGAGTCCAGTGAACAAATCAAGTTGACTATTTGTTAATATTTTACCTTAAAACTGAAACATGTCTTTTCCAATAACTATACCAAATAGTGCATCTCCATAGTAGCGTTCTCTGAAATGCTTCCATTTCCATGTCGTGTCTTGCTGTGTTGCCAGAAGGATAGGCCATGTTGAAGTTAACTGTGCTTTGATTCAAAGTGGCACCTCAAGCCAGTTACCTTACAGATGGATATGGTGATTTGGCATATTAAACACACAGGTTTTGTGTTGAAATGAGGTGGCATAATAAGAAGAAAATCCAATCTCTAGTTTGAGTTGAAAGCTTACGTTTTTGCTGTCAACTTTGCATTGCGTACCTACTTTCATTTTATTGTGGATCCATTTTTGTCACTAATGGAAAAATGGAAAGTGTCCTAGATTAATCATAGCAATGCTATTGCAAGAATTTAAAGATCCAGCAGGCAGTGCTTAATTTCTGCTGGGGTTGAGGCTTGGCACCTTGAGGCTGCTGGCTAGTAATTTCAACTCTCCAGTTGCCCAGCTGGAAAGGCAGCAGTGCCACCTGCAGCAACACAGAAGGGTGGCAAGACACCAGACTATGCCACCCTTATTTCACAGCTGCTGCTAGCTGTGGTGCTGCCTTTCGAGCTGGGTGCCAGGTCAGCCACTCCCATTCTTCAGCCATCCAGCTGGTGTTTAATTTGTGCAGAATGTGCTGGGCTGAGTCCTGGCACCTCTTTCATTACAAATTAAGCCTGCCAGGAAGTTACTTATTAAGGAACTCCTAGTCAAATGATGTGCAGTGCATTGCTGTTTGGGAGTTGAATTAAATAAACCTTTTTTACAGATGAACTCGCAAGCCACATGGAAAGCCTTGGCAGTTCACATTTGGCCTGCAGGCCACCTATTGAGCATTGCTTCTCTATGTCATAGTAAAGGGGAGAGGACTGAAGTAGAGAAAGTAGCCAGGAAGTGAAGAGAAGCAGTCAGTGAAGAGTCCCATTCAATAACATCACATAATGGTAGACAACTAAAATACTTGTATACAAATGTTAAAAAATAAGTGAACTTGAGTGTCTGTTGTTAAATGAACATATTGATAAAATAAGCACAGAAGACACATGGTGGAATGATGATAATCAATGGGACACAGTAATACCAGTATGCAAATACATAGGGGTGACAGAGTAGGTCATGCTGGTGGTGGTTTGGCATTCTGTGTAAAGAAAGCAGAGTCAAACATAATACAATATTTAGTGAATCAAACTGACCCATAGAATCAAGAATGTAGCAATAGAAACATACTACGGACCACTTACCAGGATGGTGTTGGTGACTGTGAAATGATCTGAGAAATTAGAGAAGCTATAAATATAGAAGACTCAAAATTAAAGGGGAGTTGCAACTATCCCCGTGTAGACAGGGTACGTGTCACTGCAGGCTGGGATGCTGAAATAAAGTTTGTGTATGCCATTAATGAGGGCTTCTGGGAGCCCACAAGAGGAAAGGCAGTTCTTGATTTAGTCCCAAGTGGCACACAAGATCTGATTCAAGATCTGAATATAGCAAAACTGCTCAATAATAACGACTGTCAGTGCTTTTTTCCAAGGAAAAAAGGTGCCGGAACTCAAATCCTGCTGTCAGCTTCAGCCCCAGGATCACCAGTGGCGGAAGTGGGGCCTGCAGCCCTGCAGCTGGGAGCCGGCTGGGCTGGGGAGCCCTGGCCAGCAGTGCCAGCCATGAAAACCTCAGTTGGGGGTTGGGGGGGCACCCTGCAGCTCCATGGCTGGGAGCTGGCTGGGTTGGGGAGCCATGGCTGGCAGCCTCAGCTGTGGGAACCCTGGTCAGGGAGAAAGGTACAAGAATACAGTTCAACTGCTTCCTGGGAGAAAAACTATATAAATTTAACTTCTTTGTGGGAGGAAAAATACCAGAGAAGCCCACCACAGTAGTATTTCCCTTCAGAAAGGGAAACTACACAAAAAAAGTGGAAGCGAGTTAAAAAGAAATTAAAAGGTATGTCAATGAGCAAAATTCCTGCATGGACACTTTTTAAAGCAGCAAGGAAACTTTTTTAAAATAGCATAATCTAGGTTCAAATTAAATATATAAGCAAATTTGGAAAAAAAAACATGGTAAGAGGACCTAAAAAGTGCCCCTGTGACTAAACAAGAGAGTAGAAGAGGTGGTTAGAGGCAAATAGGCATCCTTTAAATATTGAAAGTAGGGAGGACATGTGGGGAAGGGGTTCACACAGGGTCAAACACCTGGAGAGGGGGAAGGCAAGGAGCCAAGAGGCCCAGAATCATCTTGTCCAGGACAGTCCTGGGCAATTGCTGTAGTTTCTTTGTACGTAGAGTATCTGGGGTGGGAATGTGTGTCCTCTGTGTGCTACGGAATAAAAAAAACTCTGTCTTTACAGCATTGTAGGGGTAGCCGTGTTAGTCTGGATCTGTAACAGCACCAAAGGGTCCTGTGACACCTTATAGACTAACAGAAAAGTTTTGAGCATGAGCTCTCATGAGCACAGACTCACTTCTTCAGATGCTGATCTTGGAAATCTGCAGGGCCAGGTATAAATAAGCCAGAGCAAGGGTGGGGATAACAAAGTTAGCTCAGTCAGCAAGGGTGAGGCTTACTACCAGCAGTTGATCTGGAGGTGTGAACACCAAGGGAGGGGAGGCTGCTTCTTTATTTAGCCAGCCATTCACAGTCTTTGTTTAAGCCAGAGCTGAGGGCGTTGAATTTGCAGATGAATTGGAGCTCAGAAATTTCTCTTTGGAGTCTGGTCCTGAAATTTCTTTGCTGTAGGATAGCTACTTTTAAGTCTGCTACTGTGTGGCCTGGGAGATTGAAGTGCTCTCCTACGGGTTTTTGTATATTGCCATTTCTGATATCTGACTTGTGTGCATTTATCCTTTTACATGGAAATTGTCCAGTTTGTCCAATGTATATAGCGGAGGGGCATTGCTGGCACATGATGGCATAAATTATATTGGTAGATGTGCAGCTGAATGAACCCACGATGGCATGGCTGATCTGGTTAGGTCCTGTAATGGTGTTGCTGGTGTAGATATGTGGGCAGAGCTGGCAACGAGGTTTGTTGCATGGATGCGTCCCTGAGTTAGAGTGACTGTGGTGTGGTGTATAGTTGCTGGTTAGGATTTGCTTCAGGTTGGCAGGTTGTCTGTGGGCAAGGACTGGTCTGCCTGCCAAGGCCTGTGAAAGTGGGGGATCATGGTCCAGGATGGGTTGTAAATTCCTGATAATGCACTGTAGAGGTTTTAGCTGATAACTGTTGGTGATGGCTAGTGGTGTTCTGTTGGTTTCTCTCTTGGGCTTGTCCTGTAGTAAGAGGCTTTGTGGCACACATCTGGCTCTGTTGATCTGTTTTTTCACTTCCTCAGGTGGGTATTGCAGTTTCAAGAATGCTTGGTAGAGATCCTGTAGGTGTTTGTCTCTGTCGGAGGGGTTGGAGCAAATGCAGTTATATCTTAGTGCTTGGCTGTAGACAATGGATCGTGTGGTGTGTCTGGGATGGAAGCTGGAGGCATGAAGGTAGGTGTAGCAGTCAGTAGGTTTACGGTACAGGGTGGTATTGATGTGGCCATCGTGTATTAGCACCGTGGTGTCCAGGAAATGGATCTCCTGTGTGGACTGTTCCAGGCTGAGGTTGATGTTGGGGTGAAAGTTGTTGAAGTCCTGGTGGAATTCCTCCAGAGTCTCCTTCCCATGGGTCCAGATGATGACACCATGGTGTCTACAGCCAAGCACTAAGATATAACTGCATTTGCTCCAACCCCTCCGACAGAGACAAACACCTACAGAATCTCTACCGAGCATTCTTGAAACTGCAATACCCACCTGAGGAAGTGAAAAAACAGATCAACAGAGCCAGACATGTGCCACGAAGCCTCTTTCTACAGGACAAGCCCAAGAGAGAAACCAACAGAACACCACTAGCCATCACCTACAGTCCTCAGCTAAAACCTCTACAGCGCATCATCAGGGATTTACAACCCATCCTGGACAATGATCCCCCACTTTCACAGGCCTTGGCAGGCAGACCAGTCCTTGCCCACAGACAACCTGCCAACCTGAAGCAAATCCTAACCAGCAACTATACACTGCACCACAGTCACTCTAACTCAGGGACGCATCCATGCAACAAACCTCGTTGCCAGCTCTGCCCACATATCTACACCAGCAACACCATTACAGGACCTAACCAGATCAGCCACACCATCGTGGGTTCATTCAGCTGCACATCTACCAATATAATTTATGCCATCATGTGCCAGCAATGCCCCTCTGCTATATACATCAGACAAACTGGACAGTCTCTACGTAAAAGAATAAACGCACACAAATCAGATATCAGAAATGGCAATATACAGAAACCTGTAGGAGAGCACTACAATCTTCCAGGCCACACAGTAGCAGACTTAAGAGTAGCTATCCTACAGCAAAGAAATTTCAGGACCAGACTCCAAAGAGAAATTTCTGAGCTCCAATTCATCTGCAAATTCAACGCCCTCAGCTCTGGCTTAAACAAAGACTGCGAATGGCTGGCTAAATACAGAAGCAGCTTCCCCTCCCTTGGTGTTCACGCCTCCAGATCAACTGCTGGTAGTAAGCCTCACCCTTGGTGACTGAGCTAACCTTGTTATCCCCACCCTTGCTCTGGCTTATTGATACCTGGCCCTGCAGATTTCCAAGACCAGCATCTGAAGAAGTGAGTCTGTGCTCACGAAAGCTCATGCTCAAAACTTTTCTGTTAGTCTATAAGGTGCCACAGGACCCTTCGTTGCCGTCTTTACAGCAGTGGTTCTCAAGATTTGTGGTAAGCCAGGTGGGCCGTGAACCAAAAAAATACCATAGTGTTTAAGCTATTTAGAGATAACTAACCACCCATGATGACAAAATGCATTTGCTTATCCCTAAATAGCTTAAACACTAAATTATTTGTATTACGCTACTGGACCATAAAAACATAAATATGCAGCTATAACAGAAGTGGGAGGATATTTAGATCCTATCTCATGTTAGTTTATCAAATTTCATTTTCAATAAAGTAAAATATTAATTTATTTTAAAAACAAAACTGTCCAACATTGTCTTTATGGTGGGGGTGGGGAACCTCCTTTGGGTCAGGGACTAGCAGAAAAATCAACTGGGGGCTACACTAAGGTGAGAAGCAAAGAGAATCCCACCAGTCCTAACTGATGTGCACCCCAGTGAGACACCTCCCTTCTCTTGGGCTCCAGCTCCATGGGGGACAGAGAGTAAAGGAAGATCGAGGTTCAGGGCTTCCTGCAGGCCAGATTAACTCTTTCAGGGGCCTGGGCTAATAGATTTTGAGTGCCTCCCCCTAGGCTCTGAGTCAGAGCCAGAAATGAGAAATTCAGCGTGTGGGAGGGGACTGCAGTGGAATAGGGATGGGGGTGCAAGGTCTGGGCAGGAGGTGGGGTGCAGGAGGCTGTTAGTATGAGGAGTCAGGGGAGACAGCATGCAGGAGGTGGTTGAGGGTGAGTGTCTGTGTGGAAGGTAAGGTGCAGGAGGAGGATGGGAGCGTGTGAGAGGGGTGAGGATCTGGGCAGGAGGAGAGTGGGAGGGCGCTTACCTAACGCTGACCTTCCTGTCTGGCTGGCCAATGGGAGCAGCAGGAAAAGCCTCCCGCAAGCAGTTTTCAGAGCTGCTGTTCCCCCAGCCAGCGGGAAGAGGTGCAGCAGCTAGCGGAGCCACTTCATCGTGTGAGCTGGATCCTGCTTTTAAGGCTTGGGGCTACCCCCCTTCCTCAAGCTGGAAGGCAATACTGGCGTTCCAACCTTAATGGGGGTGGGGGGCGGCGTGGGCTGGAACACTAGTGAAGGCTCCCTCCTGGGGAGGAGGGATGAACCCCAAGACTACGGCCCACCTGCAAGACAGTGACAGGCTACTAGTGGTCCACAGGCTGTGGTTTGAGAACCACTGCTCCACAATGTTGTGGAAGGAAAGGGCTGGACAGATAGCAAGGTAAGATGGAGAACTGGCTAGTGAACTGACCAAGTTGGACTGGCCAAACCTAAGCCATTCTGTGTGTATGAGGTTTGCAGGGGTGCTAGTCTAGCCCATGGCAGCAACAGAGCAGCTGAGCATTGGTGCTACACTGACACGTGGCGGTAATTGGCCACTATGTGGCTAAGGGCTACCTAAGCACACTGCAAACATATGAAATGTTTCCTGCTTCTGTTGTCCCCAGAGAGCAGTCACTACTACGTGATATCTCTGTGTGAGGCGGAAGGGAATCTGTCATAAACATACCCTGCATTTATTGAACTGTCTCCACATTTATTCCTTAAATTGTTTTTCTTTTTAACACACCCAAAATAAAAATCCAGTTGAATTTAAAAACTTTGAAAAAGTACCTGTGGTGATAGTAAATAAGCATGTATTGAGTGTAGAGCGAGGATATTGCAGGAGATCTGTGAAAAAAATAAAGGATAAATAAAAATGATAGAAAATAAGGTTTAAATAAATTGCAAAATTACAATCAATTATTTTAAAATTAAATGTCTTCTAATTATGTTAATTGCTGTCCAAAGCTATGTTGTGGTTTCCTTATTCATTTAATGAAGTGTACATGGCAAGAAATGGCTTTGATGTGGGGTCTGTGAATGGTTTGGGTGTGGTGGCTGGGGGGTCCGCGAACAGTTTGGGGGCTGACTGGGGGTCCGCACTAGTGAAAAGATTGGGAACCACTATTTTAATGTGTTTAATCGTAACTTTACATAACTATAGACTGTGGTCTAGAGAGTACCGTATTTCTTGGATGTTGTTTGTTGTACTTCTGCCAGAAGCAGATGATAATCTGCCACTTGTGTGAAACTACCTAATCTGAAGCCCTAAGTGGAAAAGAAAGATTTAACATCTGAAAAAAATGTATGTTTTAGGATGCAACCTTCCATCCTCCTGTTTAAAATACTTCTACTACAACTGTTCCACTCGAACATGCAGATTAGCTATTGCTGTTGACTTTTTTTCCCTACCACACATTACTAGACATGTTTTTATAAAAAGTGTTTGCTATTTGAAATGTAAAACTTTTTACTTTCACCAGTGACAACAAAAAATTGAGTGCACTAAAATTAATACAGGTTGAACCTCTCTCCTCCGGCACCCTTGGGACCCAACCAGTGCCCGATGAGACAATTTGCTGGACGACAGAAGGTCAGTATTTTCCAGCATGTTACTAACACTTCCACTGTTTATTTGGCTCTTAGAAGATATTTGGGGTAACTTACAGCTAAATAACTGCACAGCATGCTAAGACTGGTGGTTGTAAACTAACTTTATGGGACCACAGTAAACTTGGACACACCCATGATAAATTCTTGCCAGACTAACTAAAATCATGCCAGCATAGAGAGGTTCAACCTGTATGTTGCTGAAAACTTAAATTCCTGATCTTTAGCCTTTTAAAAATGTATTTCAGTTAAGATTAAGTAAAAGTTTCAATACATAAATAAAAAGATGACTGATAAATTTCATTTTTTTGGTTCTGCTCCTGTTTTGTTTAAGATGCAGAAAGAACTGACTCATCTAATTACACTTGGAGTAATTAAGATTGTACAATATTTTACTGTCTGTGATTTTACAGCTGCATATGTCAGATCATATTTCTAATTTCCTATGCCCATCTTCAGAGTAACCAGCATATTGTGGCTGTACAAGTAGGAAGATTTCACTAGGGCATAAAATCGAATTTATGGGTCTTAGATCAATTTTATAAACCAAAAGTCTTCGCCACAGTGCTCAATAGGTTGATTTTAAGGGGCTTTACAGTCTACCTTTGTACTGCCAAATTCACTGGGAGTAACTCCTAAAAATTGATTCTTCAATGTCAACTTATACAAGTGCAAATGGCAGCTCGATGATTTTATTTGCTTGTGACACTATTCCATAAGGCCCCTTGATGTGTCCTTTCTGGTCATCACTTCAGCTCTGCTACTCTCCAGAGCTATGTCTACACGTGAATGCTACATCGAAATAGCTTATTTTGATGTAGTGATATCGAAATAAGCTATTTCGATGAATAGCATCTACACGTCCTCCAGGGCTGGTGCCGTCGACACTGGGCAGCACCACATCGAAGTAGGCGCTGCAGGGGAGCGTCTACACACCAAAGCAGCACACATCGAAATACGGGTGCCAGGAACAGCTGCAGACAGGGTCACAGGGCGGACTAGGACTTGCGGGGCAACAGCCAGCCGCTCCCTTAAAGGGCCCCTCCCAGACACACTCAGCCTGCACAGCACGCGGTCTGCAGAGCCACAGGCATGCACACGTGTCGAAGCAGCATGGACCCCCAGCAGCAGCAGCAGCAGCAGCAGCAGCAGCCAGAGGTCCACCCAGCTGCCCCTAGAGGAGCAGTGCTCGCCCTGCTCAATGTCATGCAGGAGGCAGCTGATCACCTTTTATTTGTGGAAGAGGAGCTGCCCCCAGGGGAGGAGGAAGCAACCCCAGACCCTGCTGTCCTCCACCCCCCCGCCGCACACGCCGCCAGCTGTGGAGCTATCCCACAAGCACCGACTGGTGGGAGCGGCTGATGCTCGGTGAGTGGGACAATGACCGCTGGCTCCAGAACTTTCGTATGAGCCGGCAGACATTCCTGGAGCTCTGCCAGTGGCTCACCCCCACGCTGAGGCACCAGGACACCACCATAAAGCGTGCCCTCAGCGTGGAGAAGCGGGTCGGCATCGCTGTCTGGAAGCTGGCCACTCCAGACAGCTACCGATCCATGGGCCAGCAGTTTGGCATCGGCAAGGCCACCGTCGGGGCTGTCCTCTTGGAGGTAAGAGGACCCATGGGGAGGGGAGCCCTGGGGGCGGAGGGGAGCCCTGAGGGGGGAGGGCCAGACACACCCTGCACACCTCTCATTGGTGCTGTCCCATGTCCTTCCACTGCAGGTCGTCCGCGCCATCAACGCCCTGCTCCTCCACAGGCTCGTGCGGCTTGGGGACCCGGATGCCGCCATCGCGGGGTTTGCCACCCTGGGCTTCCCAAATTGCTTTGGGGCTCTGGATGGGACCCATATCCCCATCCGAGCTCCGGAGCACAGCGGAGGACGCTTCCTCAACAGGAAGGGCTACCATTCGGTGGTCCTCCAGGCCTTGGTGGACAGCCGGGGCTGCTTCCTGGACATTTATGCTGGCTGGCCTGGCAGCACCCACGATGCCCGGGTATTCAGGAATTCGGGTCTGTGCCGCCGGCTGGAGGCGGGGACCTACATGCCCCAGCGGGAGATCCCCGTGAGGGACACCACGATGCCCCTCTGCGTTGTCGCAGACGCAGCGTACCCCCTCCGGCCCTGGCTCATGCACTTACACTGGCCATCTCACAGCCAGCCAGGAGTGCTTCAACACGCGCCTGAACCATGCGCGCCAGGTGGTTGAGCGCACTTTTGGCCGCCTCAAAGGGCGCTGGAGGTGTCTCCTCACCTGCCTTGATGCCGGCCCCACCAACATCCCCCAGATTGTGGGCGCATGCAGCGCACTCCACAACCTGGTGGAGAGCAAGGGGGAGGCATTTTTTCAGGGCTGGGCTGTGGAGGCTGGCAGGGCTGATGTGCAGCCACCAGCTGCCCCCAGTCGCCAGGTGGACCCCGAGGGGACCCGGGTCTGGGAGGCCTTCCGGGCCCGTTTTGACCAGGCCATGGGGTGAACACTGGCAGGCCCCCCACTGCCCCCCGCATCCTCCACAACACTCCCTGCCCCTACACCCACACCACAGAGCACCCAAGAGCACCCCCCACTTTTCTTTCAAATAAAAATAGACCTGTTGTTCTTGAAACCACAAAACGGTGAATTCTCTTATTATTACTACAAATATATATATATTATATGATAAATAGTGGAACACAAGGAAGGGGAGAACTATTTACATGGGGGGCAGGTATCATAAAATAACGGGTCTAATACAAACTATATGCAAAATAATGGGGATATGTACAAAAGAGGAGGGGGGGCCACGTCCTGGGCCCCGCACCCCCTACTGTCCAGCGCTTGGGATTGGTGGGCGTGACCCTTGCCTCGGCCTCAGCCCTGGCCGAGGCTGGCTGGGGGCTGGGCGAACCGGCAGATACGGCCGGCGGGTGTCAGCAGGCCCCAGGTCCCCCTCGGCGGAAGGCCCCTCAGTGGCGGACAGCAGTGGGACGGCGGGTGGAGCGGGTAGGGCGGGCAGAGCGGTGGCCGGTGCGGCATGGGGGGCCAGGTAGTCTGCAATGCGCTCAAAAGTGTGCATAAAGGCCCCCCATGCCTCCTGGCACCAGGCCAGCACCCGCTCCTGCAGTTGCAGGCGCTGCTCGTCCACCTGCAGGTGCTGCTCTGATACCTCCACATGTCGCAAGGGTCGCCAGCAGCTGGGGGTCCATCACCGTCCGGTGGTGGTGCTGGGTCCACCGTCGGCTGTGCCCTGGAGCTGGTCGGTGCCCCGCCGAGGGGCTGGCCTACAGCGATGGCCCCAGTGGGCTCTCCGGGACCACTGACACCTCGCTGGCACTCTCCGGGCCCTCCGATGGTGCAGCTGCGGAACACGGGGGGAAGAAGAGTGGAGACAGCCATTAATGTGGCCCCCGAGCTGTGGCCCTTGTCCCTCCACCCCTCTGCTGCTGGTTCCCCATCCCCGTCCCCGGGAGATGCTGCTGCTGCTGCTGCTGATGGGTGTCCCACCCCCTCCCCCTGGGGGACCCTAGGTTCCGCTCCCCCCATCCCCAGGGATGGGGCATGGCACTGTCATGCTGGGGGGGCAGGGGCTGATGCACTCTTCTGAGGGACATGCCACTGCTGTCTTGGGGCCGTGGTCATCTGGGCATGTGGAGGGCCCTGGTCATGTCTGTTATCCCCGCCCCTCAACCCCAGGGATGTGCACCGGGGGGTGGTACATACCTGATGGTCCGCTCCCATGGTCGGGGGACACCCTCTGGGCAGACGCCCTGCTGGAGCTCCGGGATGGCACCGCGATGTGGAGCCCCCCGTCCCTGGAGGAGGATTCCCCCTCCTCCTCCTCCTCCGGCATCCCAGGGGTGGGCTCCTGGGGGGCCCTCTGGGGTGCGGGGCTTGCCTCCGGTGCGGACTCCGCCTCTAGTGCCTGCTGGGGCTCGTTGGCCGAAGTGTCAAGAGTGGCCGGCGGGGAGGAGGTGTGCCGGGGGCTCAGGATTTCCCTGAGCTCCCTGTAAAAGGGGCAAGTGGCAGGGGCGGCCCCAGATCGGCTGGCTGCATCCCGGGCCTGGGCGTAACCCTGCCGCAGCTCCTTGACCTTACTCCTGATGTGGTCAGGAGCGCAGGCAGGGTGACCCCGGGCGGCCAGGCCCTCAGCCAGCTGAGCGAACGCATCCGTGTTCCGCCTCTTGCTCCCCATTACCTGGAGCACCTCCTCCTCACCCCAGAGCCCCAGCAGGTCCCAGAGCTCGGCCTCCGTCCAGGAGGGGCCCCGCTGCCTCTTCCCAGCCTGGCAGCCAGGCCGGGAGCCCTGGCTCCCCTTGGGGGGGGTGCCCTGGGGGCGCTTGGGGGGCTGGCGGGTGGCCATTGCAGCGGGGTGGGGTGTCTTTGGGCTGCAGGGAGGCGTGCAGGCTGGCCGTGTGTTACTGCTGCCGCCTGCACGCGCTCTCAGCTTCCTGCACAGGAAGGCAGGGGGCGGGGAGCTTTAAGGGGCTGCTGCACCTGGCGACCATAGAGCTCAGGGGCTGGAGAGAGCGTCTCTCAACCCCTCAGCTGATGGCCGCCATGGTGGACCCCACTATTTCGATGTTGTGGGATGCGGATCAGCTACACGTGCCCTACTTCGACGTTCAATGTCTAAGTAGGGCGCTATTCCCATCTCCTGATGGGGATAGCGACTTCGACGTCTCGCCACCTTACGTTGATGTCAACTTTGAAATAGTGCTCGCCACGTGTAGACGTGGCGGGCGCTATTTCGAAGTTGGCGCGGCTACTTCAAAGTAGCCAGCACATGTAGACGCGGCTCGGGTGAGCAATAAGTAGATGACAGGAAGCCATGTCATCAACCCGGGAATTTTGAATTCATTTCCTTTCTTCTCCAGCCAGTGTGGCAAGCAGACTTGAGTAGCACACCTCTGCAGCACACCTGGTAGTCGTGAGTTTCCAGATCGCAGAAGAGTCCCAGCATGCACCCATCAGGAGATCCAGGGCCTCATCGCTATGTGGGAGGAAGAAGCTATCTTTGTGCAGCTCAAAACCAGGGAAAAAAATGCCAATATTTATGCAAAGATATCATAAAGCATGATTCAGAGAAACACCAGGGACTCTCAGCAGTGCTGCATTAAAATCAAGGAGTTCAGGCAGAATTACCAAAAGAGCAAAGAAGCTAATGGTCTGTCTGGGGCATCTCCCCTGAAATGCCGCTGTTATGATGAGCTTCATGCTATTCTGGGGACAGATGCAACCTCTTCCCCCAAAAAAATGCATGGACTCCTCAGTAAACATGTTGTGTGGCAAAATAATGAAGCAGGGACTGAGTTGGTGGATGAGGAAGAGGTAGATGATAGCGAGGTGCAGTCAAGTGCAGAAGCTGATCCTGCAAGCCAGGAGCTGTTTCTTTACTTGGTGGGAGGGGTAGCTCAGTAGTTTGAGCACTGACCTACTAAACCCTGTGGTGTGAATTCAGTCCTTGAGGTGGCTATCTGGGGCAAATAGTTTTTTTTAAAAAATCTGTCAGGGATGGTGATAGGTCCTGCTGTGAGTGCAGGGGACAGGACTTGATGACCTCTAAAGGTCCCTTCCAGTTCTATGAGATAGGTACATCTCCCTCAGCCCAGGAGGAAGCTTTGGAGGCAAAATGGGATGCTGGAGAAGGCACTTCTGGTGAGTATGCCTTTTTCTAATGATAATAGTATAGTGCAGTCATGGGGGTATGGCTTTATGCCTGTTTTCCTTAGAACAGCTTGTTGATATTTCTGATGGTGGAGCGCTGATCCTGTTTGGACATCTCACTGAGGGTTGTAGGCAGGCGCTTTTGGATTCTCCTCATGAGATTTTTGGGGAGACATGACTTGTTCCTGCTTCCACAGTAAGACACTCCCACACCAAGCCACCAGTAAGTCATCTGGAATCATGGTCCCACAGAGCGGTCTTGCACATTTTCCAGCATTGTACCCAGACAGAACAAACAAGGGTTCCTTCTCCCGTTTTCTTATTCTGAGGAGGCTGATGTCTTCTTTGGCAACCTAGAACCCATGGGAAGTTTCATGAGTCACTAATGATTTTTTGTTTGTGACCCACCCAGTGCAGAGCAAAACTCATGCAGCCTGACTGGCTTTTAAATCATGGCGCAGCAAGCTCCCTCTTCCCCCTGGGCTGGTGGGTGATTGGACCCTGCCCTGTTTCATGTGCGCACCTGCAGTGACTTTTAATGATTTTTAACTCCTGGTGCTGCCTGCTTTAAAATCCAGGCACTGCTTTAAGAAGCCCACACAACAGCCTCCCTCCGACCCTACATGTGGCAGCCACCCCCTTCTCCATGAGCCAGCGGCGATTGGACCCTGCTCTATTTCACATGTATGCATTCAGTGACTTTTAATGACTTTTTAAATCCTGGCGCAGCCTGTTTTAACCCCCCCCCCCACCACCACCACACTGTGGCACACCCCGTCCAAATGGTGGAAGGTGGTCTTCCGGATTATTTTTTTTCTCATGAACTGAAGATTGCTTGCCGTTGTATTCAAGGTAAACATCAGCTGCAGAAGAGCATGAATCATTCTGCTTGGATTCATGCATTCTTCAGCCCCAAGAGTCCACAGAGTGACCTTTCCATTGCAATGTTTTTCCACAGACACAGACAGCCATTCATTCTGTCAAAATGCTCATTGTTTGGCATAAAGATACAAATGTTGCTATTGACAATGTCCTTAATATTTCAACATGTTTTTTGTAGAGATGAAATTACCTTGGAAACAGGAATCAGAGGACTTGTGGCCCCAGCTCCTCTGAATTGTGGTTGCCTCAAAACTGGGGGAAGAAGCAGCATTCTCAGGAACTGATGGCAGATTATTTTGAAGTGTCAGGAGAAGAAAAAGAGGAGCTGAGAGATTGGGGGAGAACCATAGTGGACAATCAGACTGACATGCATGCTTCAGTTACAGAACAATAATGCACAGGCAGGCAGAGATCATGGAAGAAATGCTTCAAAAATCAAACTCTCTGAACTCTACACCACCTGTGCAATACATGCCCCATTACATGCCCCTTCTTCCATATTCATTCCCCTCCCCTGGTTGGGGCTTTGTATCCCCTGAGCACTCCAGACCCCTGCCCCCACCCATTTCACACCTCCTCCACACAATCAGTTCCCTCCCCTTCTCAAGGCTCTGCATCCCACATCCAACCTGTGTCCCCCTCTTGCATACCTCCTCCTGCTGCATATTCTACCCCCTGCCCTTGTCGGGGCCCCAGAACAAGTGTGGGGAAAGTCACAGAAATCCCTGCACTCTACTCCTGGGAATCAACCACCTGCAGAAGGCTAAAATTCCAGCAACCATCACTTCATTATCCTTTTGTTTTCCCAATACTCACCACTTTGACATTTGATTCCCTAAATAAAAACAATGTAGGTGGGAAAAAGAAAGTTTAGTTTATTTGTTAATATGCTTTGGGGTCTATACTTTGGGGTTGGGCGTAGGGTGAGGGTTGTCACACAGCTGGAGGTGGTTTCATAAAAGACAAGGAAATAGCGTGGGAAGAAGGGGTAAGCAGGTTCACCAAGAATCGCTATGGGCATTTCCACATTCCCAACATTGATTTTCTGGTCTTGGAAGAAAGTACCATTCTGGAGCCTTATAAACAAACTAGAACCCCTAAAAATTCACACGTCATGTATGCTTCCCAACCACCCAACATTGATATTGGTGAAACAACCTTTGTGATCCACCATTGCCGGCATCATAATAGAGAAATACCTCTTGCAGTTAATGTACTCTGAGGCCTGGTGGTCCGGTGCCAGAATGGGAATGTGTGTTCCATCTATGGCCCCCCCACAGTTAGGGAACCCTCTGGAAGCAGATCCATCCACTATAATTGCATGTTCCCCAGAGTCACTGTCTTTTGCAGGAGAAGGTTAGCAATCTGGATGACAACAGACCCCACTGTGGATTTGACCACTCCAAATTGATTTCCCACTGATCAGTAGCTGTCTGGCATTACAAAATTCTAAAGAGCAATTGCCACGTGCTTCTCAGCTGTCAAAGCAAGTCTCATTCTGGTATTGCTGCACTTCAGGGCAGGAGACAGCACTTCACAAAGCTCATTGAAAGTGGTCTTATGCATGCAGAAGTTTTGCAGGCACTGCTGGTCATCCCATGACTGCAAAATGATGCAGTCCCATCAGCCTGTGCTGATTTTGCAGCTCCAGAACCTGCGCTCCTGCTGTACACTGACTCCTGTATTGCCAGAAACTCCATGGTTCTTCTCTCCAGATATTCATGTCAGTCAATGCCTCCAGAAACAATGAGCTCATACTGCATGGCTGTTATGTGCAGAAGATACTGCATTGCAGTGTGGGAAACCATCACAAGACACCACACCAAACATTGAAACATCTCTGGGTCCATGTTATTGTTTGTAGTGTTGTTGTGTGGCAGTCAGTGTAAAAGCAGTGCAAAAATTCCCCTGTCCGTTTCTTTTCAGCAGGAAGCAGGAAGTGAGAGAAATGCAGTCTGGCATGATGACATCAGAAACCCAGAACCACTTGTGATGACTTTTCCCACAAGACAGTTGCACATACTCCCAAAATGCAACGGGTCTGCAGGGACTGTAGGATAGGCACCCACACTGGTGCCACAGTCAAACTTAGGTAATGTGGACACCGAGTCAACTTTGTGAGCAGTTTCGGGCACTCAGCTTCGACTTTATAAAATCTAGTCTTAAAAAGTCAATTTTAATAAATAGGACTTTTTCTCCCAAGTGTAAACATAACCTTTTCATTAGCATACATTTAGACCCTCCCCTAGAACCCACACTCATGCATCTGACAAAGCAGGTCTTTGCCCACGAAAGCTTATGCTCCAAAATATCTCTGAGTCTATAAGATGCCACAGGACTTCTTGTTTTTGAATACCATCAGTAAGTTATTTAGGTAGTGGCTATGGTAACTATTCCAAGCTAGCTGAGCCTTCATAATATTTTGTGTAGCTCTCAGTCCCTAGTGACCTGTCAAAATAGCTGTGATAGCTTTAGTTAGATTAAATCTACATACCAATCTAAATCTAACTAAAGAAGTACTATAGCTTTTGTTTGCTTCAAAAGATCACAGAAAGTCAGCCTGTATTATTTTTCTTTCTGCAACTGAAACAGCAGACTAAAGAAACCTTTTACCTGCCATTAGCACCATTGTTGATAGATGGCCTAGGTAAATCTCCTTTAGATAAATCCCACACTAGAATACCTGCCACCTAGCTGTCACCACAAGGGATTTTCCTTTGCCAATTTTAATAGGATTCTGGCCGTATTATTAGCTCTCTGAACCAAAAAGATTTTGAAGCTCATTAAACAACAGAAACTGCAGGAAAAATAGTAGTGGAGATTGCATACTTGAAAGAATATATTGAAGTTCCATATTGTGTAGTATTTTCCTACTAACAATAACTAAACAGCAAGAATCTCATGTTACTGCATTAACTATACAACTAGGGGGGTAGTTTATACAATCTGAATTCAAACTTTGATTGTGTCAGTTTGCAGTTTAATTCTTGGAGCTTCTTGCTAGTGATAAACTTGCACTCAAAACAGAAATCTGCAATGCTCCAATTACAATCCAAGAGAAGGAAAAAAAGGAATGCAAGACAATTAATCTAGCATTATATAAAAGGTATATATGATATCTTGCAACTAGGAAAATTATGTGAACCATAATTGCCTTCTGAAAAATAAATATGTACATGGCAAATATGTAGTTTGCTTTTATGAAATTATGCATATCTTTTGATAACCATTCACAGCAAGAGAGAGCAGTTCTCAGTTTTAAAGAGTGTGTTTCTTATTTTGATGCATGGGGGATTATACAAACATCCATGCATTGAAATCTGACACTATTCTTAGTAGAGAAGTCCTGATACACCAGAAATACAGGTGGCTCTGGTGAGTGTGGCAGCTAGTTGGTAACAGCAAAATAACACAACCACATAGGAGCAAAAGTGAAGAATGCCTTATCTTACTGAAATGCCACAAAAACTTTAATTTCACAGATTGTAAATACACAAATTATTGTAGAATGCTATTAGGATACCAGGATTAGTATTTCAGCTCCTGAAAAAAAATGCTGTGTTCTTTAATGATTACAAGTGGTCAGTGTTTTAGCATCTTCAGACTGCTGTTTGAATCAAATATATAATAGAACTAACTTGGCTCAGTCTAATTCTTGACCTTCCCCGCAACCCCTCCACTCTCTGATTTGCTCACCTTGATTATCTTTTTCTGATTTGTCCTCCTTGCTTACTGTTTTTGGTTCTCTGTGCCTTAAATATTGAGTCTGTTCTGGTCTGGCTATGGTCTGAAGAAGTGGGTGTGTCCCACGAAAGCTCACCTAATAAACCATTTTGCTAGTCTTTAAAGTGCTACTTGACTGCTTTTTGTTTTGATAATAGAACTAAGTGTCTCTTAACATTCCAAACATCAGCCACTATTTCCAGTATGCTCTTTACAGTAGTACAATGTGCAGAAATGACATGGGTTAATTTCTGACCACTAACAAGTTCTAACAACGAACTATGGGCATGAGAAATAGGTGGAATTAACTCACGTCTGCAGTGCACCTTGAGTTTGCACCATGGATTCCATTATAAGGCCAAGTGCACAGAATAAGCGTTTAATCCTCTTTTACTGTTATTTAATTTTTCTTAAAAATATGCAAGATACAATAAATATTAAATATAGGTACTAAAACACATGAATTCAACTCCACATTTATTTCATCAATTGCTTAAGCTCACTGGATCATAAGGGACAGGGAGACCAAACCGTTGTAAAAGAGCTCCATTTTCTATCAACTGAACCAAATCCTCCTTTGAGCTGTTAATCCCAAGTTTATAAGGTTAGAAGATAAGCAAGCATAACTAAATTCTTTTTTCTTTTTGTCCACCTAATAGTCTATGAAGCAAAGCAAACATAATAAGCTCCTTTGCTGTTTTTTGGACCTCTCTTGCTGAATAATTCAAAAAGTGCATTACAGGTTTTATGAGTACAACTGTACACACAACAGTATTCCATGATTTTTTTCCATGCCTTAAATTTGCATACATTATATTTTTATTTTGAATTTCTGACATAGAAGCTGACTGCCTACTCCTTCTTGGCTTTTTATTACATCTTTGATGCTTGCTGGAGGAGAAGGCCTCTTTTGTCTCTGATAGCCTTAAGGCAGATCTAGGTTACCAAGAAAGCCAGAGGTTTCAGACTTGTTAAATGTCACTGTAATGGCTGTCTTTACATATTGAAATACCAGCCTTCTTCTTTATAGGAAAATGAATCACATTACCACCAAGGGAAGCAAAGCCTTTGTTGAAGGAGACTGCTAGTCTGCTATTTAAGAAGGGGATTTAATTTTCCCCTGCAGGCTTTCTGGCCCGCCCACCAATGTTGTCCATGTAAAACTCTGATATTGTGCTATGTCAAAGATAGCAAACAAGAAAGAGCAGTTAGCCATTAGTCATAGTGATTTCTGCTTTGGATGGACAGACCTTTTAAAGTATTGTGTGTGTTTAGCATTTGGACAGGAAACATGGCCTGCACAGGGAAAATATGAATATACATAACTCAAACCTCCTATTTAACTTAATATTGCTTGGCTGCATGTGACTATTTTTGTTCTTTTTATCAAATACTTCTAATAAACTTTATTGCATGGATGATTCAATTGAGAATACGTGTCCTTTCAGTGTAACATCTTTAATTAATATAATTTCTGACATGATAAGGTGTCCCATGTTTCTCATTTCACTATGCAGCTTCTAAATAGAGAAGGGCCCAGAACAAAGCTTCTTAAAATTTGGAGACGTTTGGATCCAGACCTAGATCTAAATTCTGGGCTTTACTGTGGCTCAACCAATAATCAGATTCAAATACACTTGAAATTAAAGTTCAGCTCTGGTTTTTGCAGTCAGAAACTCAGGAAAGAAGGGCAAAATTAGCATGGGAAAGGCTGCATAAGGAATACCTCCCTGGAAGTCAATTTATCCCTGGGACTAGCTTCCATGAATCCCTATGGAGCTGTTATGGACCAGCAGGCAAAGATCCTAGTTATTCTTGATTTGGACTCCAAGGGAATATCTGCTACTTGTTACTACAGCTGGTCAGAGAACTTTGAAATGTAGGTGAAAATGGAAATGGATTTTCCCACTATTTTTTTCAACCACAATGTTTATGATTTATATTATCAGATATGCTGGGGAGTAACTATATCTGCCACTGTTTGAACAACACCTAGAGTATACAGCTCTTTTGTCTCAGGAACTGGTGTCTTTCAGGTACTGGTCTAGATGGTTCCATCACGAACAGTATCTTTTCCCTTTTGAGCTGCCAGAATTAGCTTTCACTGGGATTAGTGTTAGGACAGCCCTCTTTTTAAACTATGAGAAATATTTACAGGAAACGTAGGCTATAAGTACATAAACACCTAGATTTTATTAATCACCCTGCTTATTTCAGCTTTCAAAAAAAATCATCTGTTTACATTTTAGCTTTTCTGGATTAACAAAAACTCCATAGTTATTTTCTCTGTCTTTTAGGATATGTCTACACTACAAAGTTAAATTGACAAAAGTTACATGGGTTTACAGCTTTGGCTGAAATTAAACTGTCAGCAGAGCACATTTAGAGTAACATTCAGTAACACACATTCAGGCTATGTCTAGATTTCAGGGATTTGTCAACAGAAGTTTTTGTCAGAAGATATCTTCTGACAAAACTCCTGTTGACAGATGGCAGCCAAATTGCCAAGCACTCGCAAGAGTGATCTGCTCTGTCGATGGAGAGTGGTTGGACTGCCCGGTCGCGTTCTTGACAAAACAGGCAACCGGAAGCACAGCAGACAGGGCAACCCTGTCTGCTGACAGAAGACCCCCAGAACGTCCAGACTGGCTCTCTCTTGACAGAACTCTGGTGACAGAGGCGTTATACCTCACAGGGCAGGGAATAAGTCTGTTGACAAAAGAGCTGCGTTCTGTCAATTTCCTGTTGACAGAATACCTGGGTAATCTGGATGCTCCCTGGGTTTTGTTGACAAAATGCCAGTTTTGTCAACAAAACCCTCTAGTGAATACACAGCCTCAGTGTGCTTTGACACAGAGTAATGCAGCAAGATATATGGGCCATAGTCAAGTGCTCCACCAGTATTCAGGAACGTGGGCCTAGCTTCACCAGTTTTTGGGCTTATACTTTCTGAGTCATCCTTTTCATAGGATGAACGAGGGCAATGGCACTGGGTCCTGTGTTTTATGGGGTGGGCAGCACCATATATACATTATTGTATTGCCTTGAATGGATTGATAGTTTTCAAATAAGAAGCTGCATATTGCATTACATTTAAATAACAACTTACTCGTGTTGTTGGGCTTTTCCTTATTGGTATACATGGATCTAAACTTGCCTGATTTTGGGGGGAATCTAAATTCAGTGTTTTGTGGCATGTCACAGGGCAGGATTCCCTCAACCTGGATTTCTCTCTGAAAACAATCCAGATGCATACCACTGGCAATTACAATGTGCTTTCTAAGTCTTTGTTCTGCACTGTAGAAGGTTTTTCATCAAGTCTTTACCTAGTACTGGGGCAGGGTGAAATCTCACTTCTCTGAGATACTGAGCTTCTCTGGAGCTCCCTTCCAGCCACCGACTGTCTTGTGCTGCCTTTTTTTAACCTGTTGTCAGCTGACACCAAATTACAGAGCTATTTAGTGAATCACCTAGTACTTAAACCTGTGGACCATGTCTACACGAGTGGCTTTTCCCAGCAAAACTGGGCTTTTTTCGGAAAAAAACATGGAGTGTCTAAATGGCAAATGTGCTTTGTCAACAGTTTGTCGACAAAACCTAACACATCTGCCCGCAGTGTTATACCTCTCCCCATTCAGGTATAACACCTCTCTGTACAGTGTACTGTCAACAAAACAGCTGTGTAGATGCTACAGGGCCCTTTTGTCAACAAACAGGGCTTCTGGTTCACTGGGCAGCCCTGTTTGCAGAGCTTCCAGTCAGACGTTCGGCTGGGCAGTCTGGCTGCTCTTTGTCGACAGAGCAGATTTTTCTTTCGATCTGATTTTATGTGTAGACGCTACCTGTTGACAGAACTTTTGCTGGGAAATCCCTTCCGACAGTAACTTTTGTCGACAGAGGCTTCTCCTGTAGACGTGGCTGTAAAGTCCAATACACTAGCTACTCGTCACATGTGGCTGTTTGGCCAGTTGAGCATGGCTAGTTGGCTTGAATAATAAAAACTCAAAAATTATTGCATTCATATTTTTTAAGTCAAAAACCAAAATTTTTCAGAGAATAAAAAAAAAGTTCAGAAGATCTTCCTGAAGTCTGAAGTCCTGTGGCATCTTATAGACTAACAGATAGTTTGGAGCATAAGCTTTCATGGGCAAAGACCCGCTTCATCAGACACAATCGAAAAGCAAAATTATCAGCAGCATTGCTAACTTTTTTCCGAAGTTATTGTGTCTGTCAAGATATTTACCACATTATTTTCTGATGTGCCAATCTGTGATGGAGTTTGTGCATCCTGTGGTTGACTCGTTACTCTGTGCACTTTGAAAGCATCACCACGGTGAGTAAATCAGTCAGACAATAGTTTAAGGCCAGTCTTGGATCCAAACTCTTCTGGTACTCAGAGCTGTTTTGATCCAAGTTTTTCACTCAGGCTTTTCTTGGTTTTCTGATACACTAGTGAGAAGTTCAGGCACCTGAATTTGGGTTCTTCAGGCGCTTTCAGTAGGAACCATTTCTCTTCTTTCCTTTCCCCTCAGTCTGTATTTGTTGTCTATCACCATCTTTCCAACACAGCATTCAGAAATCATGAGCTCTTATAAAGAATAAATGCTGGATTCTATTACTTGTTTTAACTTTCAGACTACAAGGCTTCAGACTACAAGATTGCAAGCTTCTGATGCATTTTGCCAACATCCCAGTTTTCCTTGTTCCACAAGGAAGAAGGGATGTGTAGGCTGACCAAATGTCAGGCAAGCCTCTCCTGACGGAACTGTCGCCAAGAGCTATGTACATGTGTTGTGCAATTTGCATATCTTTTGCCAAAAATTCTAGACAATATAGACATAGCCTAAATTTCATGTTTTTTAAGCTGCATCCTGCAACTGTGAAGGACAGAAGCATTTTAAAGGGAGTGTCACTTATTTGTATGACTCTTGAGAGCTGGATGTTTAAGAAAGGCACCAAATATCTTGATACATGCAATGAAACTGGAAAAGTTTGCAATGCTGCTGATCATTTTTCTTTTGTATTGTTGTCCAAGACGGTGAGATGAGTCAGGAATGAGCTCCTTCATATTGATGTTCAATGCATTAGGCCTGGAGAGCTATTTAAAAAGTAGTGCTCCTTTCCATGGAGACCAGTTCAAAACTCTGTCTACTGGTCTGGGTGAATGGAATTCAGTGTGTAATTTCTGGATGTTAAGGAGTCAGTTATAGTATTGCTGATGTTTTACTGCATAGATTTTACATGCTCGTTTGGTTGCACATCAATGCTGTGACTTCCATTACAAAATCAAGGTCAAGTTCAGGGGTCAGCAACCTTTCCAAGGTGGAGTGCTGAAAATTTGACCTTTTGACCTCCTGTGTATGGTCCAAGTGCTGGTGGTACTTTTTAAAGTCACTAATTGGCCTACTTACAGCAGCTTTATTAATAAATATATGAAGATGCAGAGCTTTACCATGTAGCTAGTCTTTTGTTAATCCACAGGCTTTGAGCAAGCTCCCAGATGCATGGGGGAGGCAGGGTGGGACTGGTGCTGATGAAAATCGGCTCACATGCCACTCTTGACATCCGTGCTGGGGGTTGTTGTCCCCTCATCTAGTTTAAAGAGGATTGAGAGCAGCCCTTGATAAGAGGGTTAATTATTGCTCCCCCTTAGTCACCGTTGCACTGAGTTACAATGTTTCCATTTGATAAGCATGCACTTCCTGTTGTAGCTAAGGCAATTTCTTTTGGTTAATACCACCTGGTTTTAACTTACTTTGATGTAGGTTTGAATTTTTCTTTGATGGACCTGAAATATCATGAGTCTAAATCTTTCTTGTTCAGTAGCCCCTTTTTGGCCCTCTGAGAAAAATGGAGATATAATACCTTTTTTTTTCTGGTACTCAGCCAGCTCTCTTCCCCTCTCCCCCAGGCAATCTCAGGGCTGGGACTGCTGAGGTGCTGGTACTCAGTATCAGCAAGTACTGGCATGAAAAAAGCCCTGTGTCCGTGTGCGTGTGTGTGTGTGGCTGTATGTCTGGGGGGGGGGGGGGGGGGCACCTTCAGTAGACAGTAGTTTACTCTGAAGACATAAGTTTTCATAAAATATTATTTCCTAACTTCCCAGTGCTACAGTAAATATATTATCACATATTGAATTAATATTACATTTTTCATAACAGTATATGTTATTTTCATCATTTTTTTTGCTGTCTACCCTGGAAACATTACTTATTACATTTTATTTTCACTTTGTCTTACAGTTTTCTGTTTCTGAGTCTGTTTATAATATTAAATAATGCATATTCTGTTGTGGTTTTCTTTTGGTTTTCTTATTTTATTTTTATGCTTTTTAGGGGTCTGTTAAAGTGATGGATCATTTGATTGATTATCACTATATTGGCAAATGTCAACAGATAACAGATACAATAAATGAGGGAAAATCTTCTTTATTCATTGAAAATTCTGCTGTTACTGAGATGCAGCCTTAATTACAAACTAGTGTGTTGAAATGTTAATTAAAAATCAGTTGTCAAATATTGAATTTTTGGTCTGCAAGGACAGTGAGAATAGTTACAATATGTCATTACTATTTAGATTTCAGATTCACTAATGCCCGGCAGGGTGGGACCCCATTGTTCTGCGTGCTGAACAACGTAATGTGAATGGCAGACCCTGTTTCAAAGAGGGTAATTTAAATGACAAGTCCCAAGAGATGGATGAGGCAAACAAATTGGACAGGTAGTGAGAAACAGGATAACACAAAGCACACAGGGTGAGTACAATTTGTAGCCTATCAGGAACAGTAATCAAGTCATGGCCTTCTTTACTGTTATAAGATTGCAGTTTTCTGGATGCATTGGGGAAAATGTGAATTTGAGAAGTGACTCAAAGTACCTTACAGTAGTAGATTTTTGACTTGGAGTTATTCCTACAAACTGGGGTGCATAGGAAGACCTGTGAAAGTGTTTGTTGGGGAAGTGAGCACCTGAGTTGGATACCCATGGTCGAGGAACAGCAGGCAGGATTTAAATTTACAGAAAGTATGATGGGGGAGACAATTCTCTTCAGAAGAATTTTTGTTCTCTTTCTCCTAAAGAAATATAGTTTTGACTCTGAAG
Source organism: Carettochelys insculpta (assembly GCF_033958435.1). Taxonomy (NCBI): domain Eukaryota; kingdom Metazoa; phylum Chordata; order Testudines; family Carettochelyidae; genus Carettochelys; species Carettochelys insculpta. Next base: position 16,118,559 of record NC_134150.1, on the reverse strand, counting down.
TCATCCTGACATAGGGCCTGTTTGCCCATTGAAGTCAATGTAAAGTCTAGTGATGACAAAAGACTCTGGATGAGTCAGTTTATCAAACATAAATATAAGAAGACAGCAAGTAATAAAGATTCTGCACATGGAAGGGAACTGATATAGGCCATATCTATATTTACAGTACTGCAGTGGCACAGGTGTATCAGCTGCTGCGTCGTGGGTATTGAAGATGCCGTATGCTGAAGAGAGAGAGAAAGAGAGCTCTTCAGTCAGCATTAAAAAAACCCTTCACATAGCATTTTACAGGAGAATGCTTATGTCGGTGTAACTTGTCACTTGGGGGTGAAATGTTCACATCCCTGAGTGATACAAGTTTTTGTTGGCATAGGCTGTAGCATAGGTTTAGCCTTAAGAAAATGAAATAATTGCATAAAAGGGCACTGTGAAATATTTTTGTAGTATAAAAAGCTGTTTAATGATGATAAACCTTTTTGAATCTGTAGTGTAAATCTGATCTCATTTTAAAAAAAATAGAATTGCATGTTCATTACTGGGGTTTGAGCATTTTTTCTATCTTGTCTGGAAAAATAAACATTCACCTATCTGAGGAGTGGAGGAAAAAATTGTGTCTCTTGTGAACAGTTATAAGAAAGAAAATATATTGTAACGTTTGGGCCTGTCAGCTTTGACAATGTCTCTTGTATTTATTAACACATGTCCTGCATTTGCACATTCAAGAAGAGTAAAGGTACCATTCAGTTGGTCAACACCTGTAATGTAATAGAAAACAAAATACTTTCATTTCTGAATACCTGCTTCAGATCTAGTCTGGATCAAAATAACAGAAAATCTGTTGTCTATAATGTCCACATTAGATAGGTCTCTCTCTAATTTTTGTATATCTCATGTTTGAATATCTACTGTATTTATTTATTGTAATGTTATTGTATTTAAAATAATTTAAAAAAAAATTGGCATGCTTTTGTTTAATTGAAAATAGACAGATTTTAGCTAGCAGTCACAAGATGCTCTAACACTGGCAGATCATTGTGCTTCAACATAATGATGCCTCTGATGCTTCTAAAATTAATTTTGAAATGCTATGTACAGTAGTGGGGGTGAGGAGATGGAGGGGGCAACAGTCTTACTGAGCCCATAGGAAAGTTGGGGGAGGTAGGCCCACAATTTTGGAAGAGGCAGGGCAGCCAGCCTTGAGTTTTGCCTGGCATGCACCATGCCACTCCTCAACTCCAGGCTTCAGAGCTACCTGGAGTGCACCACACGGCAGGTCAAAGGGCCTAGGGCTCTGGATGCTGTCACTCCTGCAGTAATGATAGTGGCTGGGAGCCCTCGGCCCTTCTGAATCACAGGGCCCTGGGAAAATTGCCTCCTTTTCCTCCCATCAGCAGGTGTGGATTATATGAATAAAGTTTTACAAGTCCTTGTTAAAGCTAAAATTCATTACTGAATACCTCTGAGCTGCAATCAGTGCTGCAGACCTTATATATGTACTCCGTCTGTCAAAATGGCTGTTAAACAGGAACCTGATATCAGCTTTAAAATTCAGTGTTTGCATCCCTCCCACCCAATGTATGTATAGGGACCTATCACTTCATTAGTAAGTGTATCCTCACAGACCCCTCTGAGTTAAGGTGTTGCTGTTTACTTATGAGGAATTAAGGCAGAGAGGGATTTTGAGTGCCAACATCACACAAGGCATCTGTGAGAGACTTCTTGGGTAGAGCTGGATGGACTCTTCCTACTGAAATATTTGTGGTGAAAAAATCGGATTTTACAATGCTGAAATATGTGAATTCATGAAAAATGCTCTTTAAAATGTTTTAAAAAACCAAACATTTTGGTTTGACATTTTAAAAAATTCAACGTTTCAAACTTGAAATTAATTTTTTAAACTAAAAATTAAAGGATTTTGCATTAGATCAAACTAAATATTTAATTCAATCAAAATCAAACTGTTTTCAGCTATTGCAGGGCAGCCAATAAACCATTGTTCACCCAACTCTACTCCTTCATCCAGAACCTTATCAGAAAAAAAATCTTTCTTCTCTGCCTTTGTGGGCAAGCTTGTCACTGTAGTTGCATAATTGCAGATGCAGTGTACAGTGCTACAGCATTACCTTATATGGAGTAGTAATGGAGCTCCACTGTGCATGGAAGGAAGAGAATGCCCATGTTTCTCTGCTCGGCAGCCTCATGTCCATTCTGTGGTGGAATCCTCTCAGTTTCACTTTATTGGAGGCATTCTATGACTCCTCTTGCTGACAGGTGAATGTCACACTGCAATAGTACAGTATTGTAAATTTAATGAGGAACGTGATTTCAATAAAGATGAATGGTGGGGGTTAGGGGTGTTGCAAAATTTTCTGTGCAGTTCTGTTGTCATTTTAAAAGATAAAGCCACTGTACCTTGGTAGCAAAGCTCCTTCACCCTACATCTCCACTAAGACTAACCAGCCAGATAGGATAATGACAAGATGTCTTGGAACAGGAATGTAGTGCCTTTCTGTCCCCATCTCCCCCCACTTTTTAGTTGCACTATGCAAATGTTTTTTTTTTCTTGCACAGCTTGATATGTGATTGGTTCTCTCTTTCAATGCAAATAACTATGGATGGATTTTTCTATTTATGTGTGTTGTCTGTACCTTGGTTCTCAGACACAGAGAGAAAACAATATAGTTCTGCCTGTAGGAGGCTGAATTTGTAAATATATATTAGTTTGGAATTGGAAAGAGAGATAATAAAATATTCAAAAAGAAGCCTGTTCTTGTGGGATATTATTCTGCACAGCCAGGGAGCAGATTAATGACACTACACAAGGAAAAATAAGATATGCACCATAAAATATGGATTGGAGTGGTAACATGGAAATGTGCGATACTGAAATCCCAGTCCTTTCAGCATGTTAAATGAATGTACCTTTTTAGAAAGTTTATCAGGTTTAAACATAATGCAGCAGCACTTACCAGCATTCATAATGAGGAAATAAGAGAGAGCTACACATCGTGAGCTGAGCAAATCAACATCTATTTACCTTAACATACTCAAACCTGCATTTGCCAAACAAGTGCAATCCACTGGAGAAGCAGATTTCATCATGGAATGGACTACCCAAATACCCTGAGAGAACTTACTTCAATATTGAAATAAAACTGTACACCACTAGTTGTCACATAATGTCTTACACTGGAACCCATGTGGGGTATCATCAAACAACTATAATCATTACCCCATGGGGAGCCCACCGTGAAAGACAAATGTTTCCTGATCCTCTCACCCCCAACCCTGTTCTGGCCTTCAAACAACCTACCAAGTGCATCATCAGAAGCAAGTGTCGGAGGGGTAGCCGTGTTAGTCTGGATCTGTAACAGCAACAAAGGGTCCTGTGGCACCTTATAGACTAACAGAAAAGTTTTGAGCATGAAGCAAGTTCCCCACAGACCAGGACACATAAACTCAAAGTGGCACCACAGATGCAAAACCTGGAAACCTATCTCTCCTGTTACAATGACCAACATGTGTCTATAACAAATGCATCAGTAACAACTATGTGGCTGAAACCAATCACATGCTCTCGAATGAGCTCGCACAGGAAAATGATAGAAAGACAAAAGCACACCATCACGCTTTTCAAAAGAAGATCACTTGATATCTGATCTATCAATTCCCATCCTCAAAGGAAGTCCTTCTTCCGGAAGCCCCTTCTTCCCGAAAATTTTTGGGAAGAAGGGGCCTCTGGAAGAAGCGTGTCCTTCTATAAGCCCCCCCGGGGGCCATGCTTCTACATGGTGTTTTGGAGTCTGGAAGAACGGTCTTCCGGACTCCAAATCATGTAACATTATGCTAATGAGGCATGGGGAATTTGCATCCATGTCTCATTGGCATCTTTTGCTCTGTGTATTAGCATGCCACTTCCGAAGGAAGTGGCCTGTATAGAAACAGCCATAAAGTAGAAAGGGAGTGGTCTGCCAGGAAGGACAATTATACTTCAGAATGGCAACAAGAGGGCAACAAGGGGCCAGAGTTGAGGCCAGGACATCTCTAACTCTATTGGACCAGCAGGAGGTAGGAGTGGGGAAAGGGACAGCTATACACTATGTATTTAAGAAAGTTTGTCCAACTTTGTCTGCCCCTCAGTTGGGGGACATACACCCTTCCCCGGGTTGTGTCCGCTGTAGTGACCATGTAGAGGTGCTTCTCACCTGCCTCCAAGGTGCTGCAGTGAAATGGGGCTGCGGTTGTCCTCTCTTCAAGGGGCAGCCTGCATGCTAAACCTCTCATCCCCATCCCAGGACAATGATTTAATGGGCAGGGGGGAAAACTTACTGAATTAAGGACCTGAGCAACACTGGATAAATCTTCTAGTAACCTATAATTTTTGACTGCTTGGAATTTAACCATAAAAATCAGGTTAGGTTATTTTCCATAAATGCATATTATAAACAGGTGCAAGAAAACCAGACAAGGAAGCTGGATTAGTCTGAAGAAAAGGGACCCACTGATGTGATTTAAGGACTGTTGAAATCATGCCGGTTAAAGACAGGAGGTACGAAACCAGAAGTTAGTGGGCTAAAATTGATGTAACCAATATGAGGCCTAATTATTGGACAAAACAATGAGGCGGCTGAACTATGCCACCCAGATTTCCCTTAAAAACGCATTTCATCTCTCTCATCTCTTCTCCCAGCTGACATCCTAGTTCATTTTGTCTCATTTTCCACAACCTGAAGATATTCAGAACAGACCAGGCCGAAATAATTTCTTCCAGGAGGAAGGCTGGACGGCTTTGCTCTTGGTTAAGGGACTATACTTTCATCTGTGAGTACTGACAATCATATATCTTTGTGATATCCAGTCCTGAGCACATCAGATATGATATTTAATTGCCACCACTATGGAGCCATGTAAGAATGTGCTTTGTCTCCCTCCCCTTTAGGTTTGCATCACTGTTTCCCCCCTCTTATTCTCACTTCCCACTTCTTGGTTTTTAATTGAATCATGAAATCAGCTAAGCTGAATCCACCCAAGCCTGCACTGGCTGAGGAGAAAGAACCCCAACAGAGAAGGGGCTTAAGCAGCAGATACTCTGGTCAAACAGACACCCAGAGCATCCATTATGATTGACATTATTCTGAAGAGATCAACAAAAGCTGTGTTTCCCCAACCTTTTGTCTTACCTCTCCTCTACCTTGTCCTGTCTTTTTATAAACAGAAGTGAATACCCTTTGCATCAGGACTGAAAGTGAAATTTACTCTTTCCTTTTCATAAGGGAAAGATTATCCTGAAAATAAGAAACTGTGATATTTTTCTCCAAGAAGGAGAGAGACTTTAAGGATTTACATTTATTTTGCAACTTCAGTTTCAGTACAAATGCTTGTTTTAATTTCTTGTTCATTCTTGTGTTTATTGATCAAACTTTCAACTTTACAAAGAATGTTTTGGGTGTTAGCCAAGAAGTTGAGTAAACTGAGGTCTCTGTAGAAAAATGCTTCAGACCTCTTTGTTTTGTTATGTTGGACAGTGAAAGAATATAACACCTTTAATTCTTTTGACCCTTGAAATTAATGCAACTGAGCACATAACGTAATGGTTGTTCTCTTTGTTCCCATTTTGTAGATAGGAGACTGAGTTGTAGTGCTTAAATGACTAAAGATAGAGAGAAAGGAAATGTCATAGGTGGTTCTAGAATGCTAGCATTTCTTGCATCCTATTTATGTGCTTAGAATATTTGAATATGCTGTCTCAAGAAACCTGGACTCCTTCATTTAGCTGCCAGTTATCCTATATCACATTGGAGAGTGACATACTGATGATTTGGATGTGAGTTTTCTGTGTTGGTTTTTTTGTACTGTCTGGCTACTGTCCTCTCTTGCTCCTGCACTTTTACCAAACATTTGTTCAGAACACTTTCTGCTCTTGTTACAAGGTTTCCAAATGCATGCTTGGGGAATTTTATTGGAAGAATGTGAAGGCAGAACATCTGAAAAAATAAGTTCCCTTTTTATTTTTATATACGCATAAATTTTTCAGTTTGGGTCAGATTTATCACTTACCCTTCCAAAAGGTGCCATCTGAAAACAGGGTAGCAAGAGGTGAAATTTATTAGTGTTTGTATAATCAATCTGGTGGTAGCACAGCCCATTGTTGCCCAACAGTTACCATTATAAGACTCAGTTTTCCTTTCATTAAAATTTGACAAACTTTAATTGTTTTACATAAAACTTTTCTTGGGGGATCTTTGCATGAGCCTGCTTTTTAACTTCAGCCAAAATGGTTATTCTCTTTCTAAGACCAAGGCTAAGGGAAAATGGATGATTTTACCCATGATAAAAAAAAAAATCTTTCTTTTCATGGACGAGTTCTTACACCGTTGTGCTTCTGAGAAAGGACTTGAAATCTGGCAAAAATATTGCCTTTGTTGTCAAAGACGTACCTTTTGCCATTTCCGTGAAAATCTACTGAATTTTTAGCCAAGATGTAAGCTTCTGAAAAATTTGCAATTCACAGATTCTTAGTAGAGAGTTCTTCAGTTTTAGCTATTAAATTCTCCAAAGACTCCCTCCTCAGTGGGCATGGATTTTCCACATAGTTTCAGCTCTGGGCTGATGCAAGCCAGGCCTCTGTGAGTACAGATGTAACACTGACAGACACAGTTGTTGACATCCAGGATCAAACCAAGGACCTCTGGAGCTTAATGTGTGACCTACTATTGAATGAGCTAAAATAGACATGTCTTTCAGATTCATCAAGCTATAGCTTGTCTTAGCTGCCACTAGAGGGGAACAGTGCCACAACATGCAGACATAAGGTATAAAGGCATAAAGGCACTAGAACAAACAGCAGGGATCCTCTTTCCATGTACTTTTAATGACTTGCTTGCTGGGCCCAAGCAGCTTGGAGAAGGATTTGACTGAGGATGTGGTATTGATAAGAACTGGACTTGCAAGATGGAGACAGTAGATTGGAATGGAGGGAGGAGGAGAGAAGAGCTGAAATAATGGTGCATTAGATAATTAAATGGATAAACACAAGGAGGCCAAATTAAGGTTGCATGGGCAACCTTCAGTAATGCATTTCCAATTTTGAGTCTTTCTGTCTCTGCAACCTTAGTGAATTTTAATGTATTGTTGTGTGTGGCTAGTCTGCTCATTCAACAGTCACATAATAATGGAGCGGGATGCACAGTTTGGAACTGGAGAACAGGTTCTTGTACTATGAATAATAACGGAGAGGTGGACTTGTTAGTCTATATCTTAACAAAACAAAAAAGCAGTCATGTAGCACTTTAAAGACTAACAAAATAATTTATAAAGTGGTGGGCTTTCATGGGGCAGACCCACTTCTTCAGATGTGGAGATAGTGCTGTAATGGCCTATTTTCTGAAGAAGTGGGTCTGCCCCATGAAAGCTCATCACCTAATAAATTATTTTGTTAGTCTTTTTCATTTTGTTAGGTTCTTCTGCATAATTCATTTTTGTAAGTGAACATCTTTCAACACTGGAATCACACATTTTTTTTTCTTTCTTAAACTCTAATATGTGAAGCCTGTAGTTTTTTTACTCAAATACATCCTATCCACAATGTAAAATTTACCCGATATTTGTCTGGTGAAGCTCTGTTTTTTTAATTACAAATGATTTTGGTATCATGTTACAAAAACCTTTCCAAATGTCATCAGATCATAATGGATTTCCAAGTATAAACTAAGCCATTATTTGAAATTAGTGTATGTGCTCTGATGTCACAGGGATGATTTGCTTTCCCTTTCCACCGTCTGAATATATTCCCTCCATATAAGTGCATCAAATAACTCTTTTTCCTGTTGGAAGATATTTATAGATGAAGAAGGAATTGGGTACATGTAATTAACTAAGTACCTGTCATGTTGTGTGTGTTTGAACTTTGTCTGTTTGTAGACAGACATAACCTCTTTCCTTGCTCTAAACAATGATGAAAAGATCAAAATAACATTGGACTTATTAGTCTCTGTTTTATAGTGCAGCTGTCTGTCTGTGCTCTGTTTGTTCCTCTTAAACCATAAGAGCCACAACCATGGTAATTAGTATGCAGCTTCCTCTTATCCTAACTTAAAACAAGGGCAGGTTTTGGGTGTGTCTAGAAAAGTGGGAAGTTCCTGAAATCACATAGTTTTCCAGAACATGGAAGGGGATGGCTGTCAAGAGGAGGGACACTTAATTCAGACTTACCACTGGGAGCAGCCTCGGTAGGAAACCAGTGGCTCCATGGAGATAGGGCTCACCACCCTGCTCGCCTCCAGACAGGTCAGTGCCTCCCTGTCCCACCGTCATCCCCATCGCTCATCCACAGGTGGAGCTCTGCTGTCTCCCACAATGACTCTCCAGCAATTAAATATTAGTGATGCACAGAGGATAAATTCCTCTGCTAATGTAAATTGGCATATGCCAATTTTTACCCATGAGTGATATGGCCATTCATTTGAAGGACACATATAGGCTAATGTTCTTTGTAGTCTTTCTGGCACATTCAAATGGTTTGGAAAAGTATTTCCTGATCATGGTCAGATGACTTGTAGTTACAAGTTCATGAAAGAATGTGAAACAAACAAGCAATAAATATTTGTGTGCTTTTATGCTTTGGTGTTACAGCTGCTTTATTTAGACATGATCTGTTGGGAAGCAAAGATCACAAGATGTTTCATCTAAATAAATAAGATAATCTAGTTGACTTTATACATAGTTATGAAAGGACAAAAGTTAGTAAATAAGCACAAGATAAAAAAACAAATAGAGGGAGGTAAAAGTGCTATAGCTTGATTGCATTTTGAAAAGTGACTCCAAAAGTGATTTTCATATAAAATCTACATTAGTTTACAAGTGAAAAGAAAGTTTCTTTTAACTGGCCACTCTAGAAACAAAAGCTGGACTCTGAGGCTTTATCTACACTACCAAGTTTTGTCGCCAAAAACCGCTCTTTGAGGACAAAACACTGTGGCTATGTCTACACTACAGTGATCTGTCAACAGAAGTTACTGTTGGAAGATATCTGCTGACAAAACTTCTGTTGACAGATTGCAGCCGTACACGAAAGTGGATTACTCTGTCAATCAGCTCTATCAACAGAGAGTGGCCAGACTGCCTGGCAGCTCTCCTGACAGAACGCCCAACCGGAAGCACAAGGTTGCCTGGTGACCTGAAAGCCCTCTGTCGACAGAGGGCCCCCCCAGAGTGTCCACACAGCTTCTTTGTCAACAGATTCTGTCGAAAAAGGTGTTCTGCCTCATGAGGGAGAGGTTGTCAACAAAAGTGTAATGTTCTGTCAACAGTATGTCGACAGAACACATTTTAGTGCAGAAGCTCTGTCAACAAAACCTTCCAGTGTAGATGTATCCTGAGAGCACACACAATGCAATGCAACTTTTGTCAGGTAAAATGCCCAGTTTCAGCAACAAAAACTTACACCCCTGTGAGAGAGTCTTCCCCCTTTATTGTTGAGAGAGAGCCAGTGTAGACGCTGCTGTTGGTTTTGTAGACAGAGCTGGCTTCAGCCCCTATGCCCTGATGGCTCTGCTCAGTGTTTGGATCTTTGCCACCCTGCAAGCGTTTGCCCCTCACCCGTCAAATCTCTGGGAAGTATCTGACAGCTGAGTGAACTGCTTTGTTTAGGGAACAAGCAATCGTTGGAGTGCTCCTATTCTTCCTTGCACGAGGAACTCAGCAGCAGGCAGACTGTGTTATTCACTCAGCTCTATTCGGTGCTCCACTCAGTCCACTGAATACCTGGTTACATTCAAACATTTGGTCTTTATCTCCCCAACTTTCCTTCAGTTTAGCCAAAGTTACCAAAGAGACCATCTGCCTCTCCAGGGCCAGTAGCTTCTTTGACTGCTATGTTCTCCTGGAGCTGTGGAACTGTCAAACATGGCTCTATTCCTTGGCAATGCACTGACCTGTTGTGTTTTGGTAGTTTTGTTTTTGTTTGCTTGTCTTAAGTGATGATGGAATTTAAATGGAGATAGAAAATGGCTTGCCAGGTTTCAAGACGGAGAAATAGATCCATCTGTCCTACAGTTGGGGCAAGAATAATAATCACTTATAATGGGGAAATTAAATTTAATCTTTTGAGGATAAACTGCATGTTAACACTGGGCAAACAACCACCTGCTTATTAATCCTGTAATCCACATGACGCAACCTGCGGTAAATTTGGAGCTGAAGCCCAACACTTAAATATTCAATGTAGTTGCTTTGCCTTCAAGTTTTTAGTAAAGGTTTAAGGATCCAGATACTTCCAAGTGTTACCAGATCAGGCAGATCGCTAGTCAGAATGACTCCATGCAGTGACCTCTTTAGGTAACATGAATTCAGGGTGTGGAGCCCAGTATAACGTGGCACTACTGTAATGGAGGTACTGTAATAGATATTAGTAATAGCCTTCAGCAGATGGCAAGTCTTGTTATGGCAGAAACAATGAACAGGTGAAATAGGCTAATGAGGCCAATGAAGCTTAGCCCTTGCATCCTTTTTCAGTCAAGAAGGCAAAGATGTTTGCAGATGTCTGAAAGTACCAATCCCTTATAATTGCTAAGAATTCGTTGACTAAATGCCCAGTTTTCCACTGTTGGAAGAAGCAGAAACTATGATTTGTTTTTTCTCTTTTTGCTAATGATGCCTCCTCTGTTTGGATAACTCCAGCAATGCGCTGCACACATGCTATTACCTATCAATTTGTGTTTTGTGGACTGATGTGATGTACTAATTTAACCTCTTCTTTGCCTTCCTCTCTCCCTGCCCTCTCATGAGCTTGTTACATTCTGTCCAATAATCAATGGAAAGCCACACTGGAGAATACAAAACTCTCAAACTAAATGGAAGAGTTTCACCACTTCTCAGTTTTCGAGATGAAGAAATCACAGATCCACTGGGGCTAAAACCAGCCAAAACAGGGACCCTGCTGTGTAACATATGCATTTTTATGGCTGCTTATCTCCTCCCTTTATTTCTATGCACAAATGGATAGAAGAAAAAGACTGGATTAAAAGATTAGATGTGTCCGTTCTTTTTGGCTCCACTATTTGGCTGGTGTTTTATTAATTCAAGCTACTGACCAAATGGCTGCTGTCCTCTTTCTTTGAAAAAGAGGTGTTTCTTCCTCCCCACAATTGATTTTCACACTTTACTCCATGATTATTCAACTCTTTCTCTGGGAGTCTCAGGTATGTTTCACATGTTTTAAAAATATTACATCTTAGTCATGTGACATGACTACCTTGTTCATTTGCCAAACAAGTCTCTAAATTAGTCACTCCTTTTCCTGGCTGATGTGTTGAGGGAAGGCTGAGAACATGTTTGCTCCCTATCTTAATTGGAAATTGACTTACACGTGGAAGTCCTTTAAAATACATATATCCTAGAAAGGTTTTCATTTCCATCCAGTAGAAGCTGCATAACAGACGTTTGTGGCAGGATAGCTTGTCCCATATGCTGGAGAGCCTGGGGCTAAGCCAACCTTGATTATGGAATGACCCAACTTGATATGAATCAGGTGAGTCCAGTGTCAAAGGATCAGGAAGTTGTTAGGGGAGGGGAAGGCCAGGGTAAGAAAGACTTTGAGGAGTAAAGGGACATTGAAGTATCCCGGGCACTTCGAAGTACTGGTGCGTTGGCTGCGGCTACACGCGAGCTGGCACTTCAAAGTTTAACACTTCAGAGTTGCTGTGCAGGGGAATTTGCACCGCAGCACTTCATTAATAAACTCCCAATGCCCTACTTACCATCCTCCGTTCAAAGTAGGGAGGTGGTGCAGACAAGCCCCTAATAAATTATTTTGTTAGTCTTTAAAGTGCGACATGATTGCTGTTTTGTTTTGAGGTGAAAACTGTGTTTGGGTCCTGTTTGTGAAAGATCTTGTGGATTATCAGAAGAGAGTCATTCAGTTGGGGTTGGATTCAGGGTCTAGAGGGCCATTATGTACCAGAAGACTAAATAAAATGGATTCCATGAAGAGGTTATTCGAACTGCCTTTTAATTGAAGGATTTCTTAAAGGTGACTAAATGAGCAGAAAATGAAGGCAGGGAAGTCACCTGAAAGTCATTAGCCTTGGGTTGGGGACGGGAGGGGGAGAGGTGATGGTCTGAGTTAGAGAAACAGTGGCTCATTAAAACTTACTGTTTGTTTGTTTGCTTGGGTGATAATGCACTTAAAATTCCAGGGGTCAGCCAGTGCTTAGCTCCTGCTGTAAATGCACAATTAATTTATTAAAGAAAGGAAATCTCTGTCCTTGCAAGTAAAGACAAATGACACACGGGCTGTGTCTACAGTAGCCCAAAACTTCAAAATGGCCATGCAACTGGCCATTTCGAAGTTTACTAATGAATGCTGAAATACATATTCAGCACCTCATTAGCATGCTGGCAGCCGCAGCACTTTGAAATTGCCACGGCTCGCCGCTGTGTGGCTCGTCCAGACAGGGCTCCTTTTCGAAAGGACCCCAGCAACTTCGAAATCTCCTCATTCCTAACAGCAGATAGGGGGAGAGGTAGATACGTTGGAGGGTAGAGAGAGAATCCAGAGGGACTTGGATAAATTGGAGGACTGGGCCAAAAGAAATCTGATGTGGTTCAATAAGGAGAAGTGTACAGTCCTGCACCTGGGGCGGAAGAATCCCAAACATTGTTACAGGCTGGGGACCGACTGGCTCAGCAGCAGTATGATGGAAAGGGACCTAGGGGTTATGGTGGATGAAAGGCTGGATATGAGTAAACAGTGTGCCCTTGTAGCCAAGAAAGCTAATGGCATACTGGGGTGTATTAGGAGCAGCATTTCGAGCAGATCTAGAGAAGTAGTTATTCCTCTTTATTTGGCACTGGTGAGGCCACATCTGGAATATTGTGTCCAGTTTTGGGCCCCCCAGTATAAAAAGGATGTGGATTTGCTAGAGCAGGTTCAGCAAAGGGCAACAAAAATGATTATGGGTCTGGAGCACAAGACCTATGAGGATAGGATGAGGGATTTGGGCTTGTTTAGTTTACAGAAGAGAAGACTTAGAGGTGATTTAATAGCAGCCTTCAACTTCCTGAAGGGGAGCTCTAAAGAGGAGGGTAAGAAACTGTTCTCAGTGGTATCAGATGGCAGAATAAGAAGTAATGGTCAGAAGTTGAAGAGGGAAAGGTGTAGGTTAGATATTAGGAAAAACTTCTTCACCAGCCGGGTGGTGAAGCATTGGAATGCGTTGCCTAGAGAGGTTGTGGATTCTCCATCCCTTGAGGTCTTTAAGTCCCAGCTGGACAAGGTCCTGGCTGGGATGATTTAGTAGGGGTGGATCCTGCTTGAAGTAGGGGGCTGGACTAGATTACCTCCTCAGGTCCCTTCCAGCCCTTTGATTCTGTGAGGCGCTGAATATGTATTTCAGCACTTCATTAGTAAACTTCGAAATGGCCATGCAAATGGCCATTTCAAAGTTTTGGGCTTGTGAAGACATAGCCATGATGTGATATAATCATACAAGATTAGTTGCAAACAACAAAATACTTTGAAATGCATAAAACAATAAACATAGTCTTCTACATAGCTCTTTTTCATTGCATTCACAGTACGTGGTAGCACATACGAGGCCATGTACAAAAATTTCAGAAGTAACTAGTAAGTTCGCATTAGTGATCGTGTCTCCCAATGGAAACAATATTTGAGTGCCCATCCCAAAGTTCTGGTTTTCAGAGAGTAAGCGATTCAAGCTGGGCACCTAAGAATTGATCTCTGAAGTTATCAGTCACTTCTGGAAATCCATATAGTCCATATATTCCATCTACTGCAGTCCATATATTCTAAGTAGGCCCTCTAAAGATGATCTAAGAACATAAGAATGGCCATACTGAGTCAGACTAAAGGTCCATCTAGTTCACTATCCTGTCTTCTACGAGTGGCCATTGCCAGGTGCCCCAAAGAGAATGAACAGAACAGGTAATCTTCAGGTGATCCATCCTGTCACCCATTCCCAGCTACTGGCAAACAGAGGCGAGGGACACCATTCCTGCCCCTCTTAGCTAACTGCCATTGGTGAACCTATCTTCCATGAACTCATCTAGTTCCTTTATGAACCCTACTGTAGTAATGGCCTTCATGACATCCTTTGGTGAGGAGTTCCACAGGATGACTGTGCATTCCTTGACAAAGTACTTCTTGTCATTTATTTAAAACCTTCTGCCTCCTAATTTCATTTGGTGAGCCTTAGTTCTTGTGTTATGAGAAGGAGCAAATAATATATCCTTGATTACTTTCTCTACACCTGTTATGACTTTCTAGACTTCTATCATATTCCCCCTTAGTCATCTCTCTTCCAAGATGAAAAGTCCCAGTCTTATTAATCTGTCCTCATTTGCCTTTTCTTACCTTTAATCATTTTTGTTGCCGTTTTCTGAACTTTTCCAATTCCAATATATCTTTTTTTGAATGAGGTGATCACATGTACAGATGGTATTCAAGAAGTGGGTGTACCATGGAATTATACAGAGGCAATATGATATAGTCTGTTTTTATTATCAATTCTGTACCATTTGTATTGATTCCCAACATTTTGTTTTGCTTTTTTGTTTACCACTGCACATTGAGTTGATGTTTTCAGAGACCTATCCACAATGAATCCATGACCCCTTTTTTGAGTGGTAACAGCTGTTTAGGCTCATCATTTTATATGTACAGTTGGGATTGTGTTTTCCAATGTGCTTTAACTTGCTTTTATTAAAATTTAATACTTGCAAAATTTCTTGGCACACCCATTTACATGCACCAATCCTCAAGTTATATATGGGCACTGGGTAATTGTACACTTCCAACTACCCATTTGCCTGCTTAAATAAGAGTGACCTGATTCTCTCATTTGATACTTTTTTCTTTTTTAAACCAAAAAAAAAGGAGCTGGTACTCATGTGGCTCCCTGCCCCCCTTCCTTCTCCTTCCTGCAGCTAGGGCTGCCGATGGAGCTCTGCACCCCAGCCTGCTCTCCTCTGTGGGTCTGCCATGGACCCCTATTCCCCCTCTGGGTCCCCAGGGCTGGAGCTGCTGGTGTGGCTCCCTGCCCCGGGGCTGCTCAAGTTTCCCTGGCCTTGGCTGGGTCACCAGGGCTACAGCTGTCAGCAGAGCTCCATGCCCGAGCAGGCCAGGGTTCCCATGGCTGGGGATGAGGCTGTTGAGGTGCTGGGACTGAGTACCAGCCTGTACTGGCACAAAAAGAGCACTGCTCTTGAAACATGGAGATATGAATATCTCATAGATCTCCCATCTTTGCTCTTAACTTTGCTATAGGTTGAACCTCTCTAGTCCACAGCCCTTGGGACCTGACCAATGCACGATGAGAGAATTTGCCCAGTCATGGGAGACAGAATCATAGAATGCTAGGACTGGAAGGGACCTTGAGAGGTCATCAAGTTCAACCCCCTGCCCTCATGGCAGGACCAAGTACTGTCTAAACCATCCCTGATAGACATTTTTCTCACCTGTTCTTAAATATCTCCAGCGATGGAGATTGCACACCCTCCCTAGGCAATTTATTCCAGCGTTTGACCATCCTGACAGTTAGGAACTTTTTCCTAACATCCAACCTAAATCTCCCTTGCTGCAGTTTAAGCCCATTGCTTCTTGTTCTATCCTCAGAGGCCAAGAAGAACAAGTTTTCTCCCTCCTCCTTATGATGCCCTTTTAGATACCTGAAAACCGCTATCATGCCCCCCCCCCCCAGTCTTCTTTTTTCTAAACTAAACAAGCCCAGTTCTTTCAGCCTTTCTTCATAGGTCATGTTCTCTAGACCTTTGATAATTCTTGTTGCTCTTTTGTGGACCCTTTCCAATTTCTCCACATCTTTCTTGAAATGTGGTGCCCAGAACTGGACACAATACTCCAACTGAGGCCTAACCATTGCAGAGTAGAGCGGAAGAATGACTTCTTGTATCTTGTTCACAACACACCTGTTAATGCATCCCAGAATCATGTTTGCTTTTTCTGCAACAGCATCACACTGTTGACTCATTTAACTTGTGGTCCACTATAACCCCTAGATTCCTTTCTGCCATACTCCTTCCTAGACAGTCCCTTCCCATTCAGTTTGTGTGAAACGGATTGTTCCTTCCTAAGTAGAGCACTTTGCATTTGTCTTTATTAAACATCATACTATTTATTTCAGACCATTTCTCCAATTTGTCCAGATCATTTTGAATTTTGACACTGTCCTCCAAAGCAGTTGCAGCCCCTCCTAGCTTGGTATCATCTGCAAACTTAATAAGCGTACTTTCTATGCCAATATCTAAATCACTGATGAAGATATTGAACAGAACCGGTCCCAAAACAGACCCCTGTGTAGCAGCATTACCAACACTTCCACTGGGTGCTAGGCTCTTAGAAGACATTTGGGGTAAATTACAGCTACAGAACAACACAGAACACTGTGTTATGTACCAGCTCTGTT
Source organism: Carettochelys insculpta (assembly GCF_033958435.1). NCBI lineage: Eukaryota > Metazoa > Chordata > Testudines > Carettochelyidae > Carettochelys > Carettochelys insculpta. The sequence goes on along the minus strand of NC_134150.1, from coordinate 16,102,120 downwards.
TTTTGGGGAATCAGAGCATGACCACTGTCAGCCCTGTGCTCTTGGGGAGTCAGGGAGTGACACTCATAGAAAACAAATCCCCTTCCCCCAGGCCTCTGCTTGAATCAAAGACAAAACACTGAAAGTGGCAGGGGTGAACACACCTCAATCCTACCAACCAGGGTTGTTAGATTGAGGAAACGCCCTAGCCTCATCTGCATTGAAGATGGAACAGAAAGACGTCTCCATTAGTGTAATGAATGGAGAACAGCTTTTCCAAAGCAGGAACCACAATGAACTATGGAATATGGGGAGCAGATAAGAATTGCCTCATGGGAAATCTCTGCTCCAGATGCTAATGAACCTGGCCTACTCACACACAGATTAGTCATGTGACTCAATGCAGCACGCCTTGTATCAGTCTCAGTTTGTTTCACTCCCTCAGTAGTACTTTACTTCCAGGAGTGGAGATAACAATGGTCCTAGGATTTTGTTCCTCTCTTTTTGTGAGTAATGTTGTGGAAGGAGGGTTTCCAGCCACAGGCCTAAACACTTCTGCCCTGGGATTCAGCGCCAAAAGTGTTGCAGTCATTGTCAGACCAATTCTAGTAGTGGATCCTATTGATACCCAAAATACTGAACCTGTCTAGTTGCATTGTGAGCTTGTTCAAGGAACATCAGCCATAGCCAAGCACGATCTGTATCCATTGTCTCGCCTCTGGTTACCCGTAATCAAACCCAGTGTTCTTGAACCAATGTCCTGTCTCTACAAAAACACCTACCCTTGCTCAAGAATATGTTTTGATTCCTGGATGAAAACTCTACATCAGTTCAATTGAGACCTCATCATCCCCTGCCTGATGGTGCTGGGGGCTCTGCTCATCTTCTGCCCTCTGAATCCCCAGCTACCATCACCATCTACGACCCCCTGATCAGTGCAAGCTCCACAGAGGGGTGAGATGTCTCCCCCTTTCCCTCTCTAGGCATAGCCTCCTAACCTTGCCTTATCTAATTAGTTATCTGGTTTGCTAACCCTAACATTTGTAATCAGTTTATTTACTATTGAAACTGTTAAATATATATTCACAAACCAGAAATAAATGACTTTCATTGTTACACTGGTGGCTTCTCTCTCTTTTTCTTCTTCTCTGGCTCACTCTTCCTCAGGGATGTTGTTTTCACTTCCCCATTCACACTGTAATGCTTCTTGTACCTAAGATAAAAGATCCCTGTGGTGCCCAGAACTCTTATGGGGTTTGCCCATCGAGTAGATTACTAGTAGAATGATTGTGCTGTGAAAGTGAGGATTCGGTAGGGTGTTGAACCGGGTGGCAGCTGAGAGTGCTGTTTAACTCGGACACTGAGTCCAAGGGCACATAAGGGCTACAGCTTGGCACTGCTGTGCAACCCAGCCCACTGAGTACAGCGACATATGAGGTGTCAGCTTGTAAGTGCTGATTAGCTGGTCCTCTCAGATGAGCTCCTTTGGGAGGGAATTAGCCGAAGGGAGAAGTAAAGCTCCTTAGGAACACTAGTGTCACAAGCAGCACACTGATAGTATTATTCACCTCAACCCCCATAACCTGAAATAAATGAGCATACCCCAGAGTAATGAGCAAATCTGGTAACAACTGAGAGCCAGGACTGGTGGCTGTCAACAGACTTTATGGGACCATGAAAATTTAGAAACACCTGTGATAAGTGGTCATCTAGCTAACTAAAATCATGCTGGATTACAGATCTTGCTGGGTGAGAGAATTCCGGATTAGAGAGGTTCAGCCTGCACTAGATAAGAGTGACTTGAAAACAGTATCGAAGGGCTCTCATTTATGTAAGGTTGTGTTTCCTGCTTGTCCTGCTCATCACTTTTTGCCTTGAGCTACACACACGGCATCCTGCACTGTACAGGAACAAGCCCTAAGTATCAGAGTAATACATTTTTACTGCTACTTGTGCAGCTGTACACTAGTGAAGTCATTGTCTGATCTGCTCAGGGATTGGCGTGGTGTGTTTTCTGTGCGTAATTGAACCTACATTATCTTTGGAGTGACCAAACTGTCTGGATATTTTTGGTTTTTCTTTTGACAATTGTTCAGTTTTCTTACTGATGCCATGGCAAAGTAAATGGTATTCAAATAGGCACAAAACCGTTAATTCAAAGAGTGACCCACACGCCTATTGTCTATGGGCAAAGCTACTATTATTTGTAATCATGTCATTTGTCAAAACTACAAATTCAAAGTATAACAAAGCTGTACAGCTAACAGTACTTGCGAAGTTTTTCACTCCACTTACTTGCTCTTTTAAAACTGTGTTTTCATTCAACTGACAAATTTCTTTTTTGTGTATTCTGCAGCAGTACTCTCTCATCCTTAAGAAAATTACCTAAAGGACTAAAGAGAAAGTCATTTATCAGTTGCACTACTGTATGGAACTCTCCTATATCTCCCTTCCACAGAAGTGTCTTCTTTGCTTTCTCATTATTTTATCCCTTTTCTCATAGGCACAATAGAAAATTAGGATATTTACTTATAGCAAGTGATGACTGCTTTTCATTCACAAATCAGAAGATCTGGGAAGTTATTAAACTTTCTCTTGAGTGAAAAAGATAATCATCACTTCATCATCTTTTGTGGCTAAGGTACGCCATTTGCTCCACAGAACTATTGTGTTGAAAAAGGATTGTGTTTTGCAGCTTAAATTAGCATGGCTATTAAAGAGATTCAGATCAACAGCTGCTGATAGAGATATAATATGGGTAATACTATTTTTATTCTCATGGTAATGAGTTATTTTCCTGTACAATGCCTACATATAATATAAACATAATTCCATACTGTCATATGAATAGTTATTTGTTATTATAGTGTAATAAACAATAGCATTTTGTCTTTCTGCTATGGAATATGGCTGGAGGTGTCTCGTTCAAAACTACAGCTCTTAAATAGCTTGCTTAAATGAGCTTTTTCGGCTATTATTTGCAGCATTGTGAATTATCCTCTGGAATGAATTGACATACCACCCTTCAATAGTCACCATTCTTCAAATGCTTTTGATGTGTTAGCATTTCCATAATGTAATTGCAAAAGTAAATTTGGTTTAGACACCCATTAACTTGACTTAGTTGTCATTTTGTGCAGTTTAGCTTACCTGCATGTCTTTTACAAGGAGGATAGTTCATTTGTGTTCCAAAGTAACATACCAGGTCATGGAAAGTGTGTCCTAAAATGCAATTGCAGTTAATGTTTAAAAAATAATTCACCTACTTCAAATCTTCACAATGAACACAGCAGACTTTTCTTCCTGTTGTTCAAATTAACACTACTTTCTCTCACAATGACTCCTTACTTAAAATGTGTGTAACCTGTTGGAAAAGCTTTTGAATGTGTACAACATCCTTCTATTTCTTGCTCAGTTGTGCAGTGATAGCCTCTTATTTTTGTTTTTTTTTCTGTCTTTCTTGTGGAGCTTACACGTTTCTGTTTTAAAATACTGTGTTACTCTTTTTTCCCGTTTTATCTTTTTTGTTCGTACATTTTTGAGCTCTCTAGTGGGTTTCTTGATGTGAACAAGTTTTTTCAATTTTTTTTCTTTTGTTTGACTCCTTTTTGCCTTTCTAAGGCTTTCATTTACTCTGACACAACACCTGATGAAGAAAATTAACACCATCTTTGAAATAAAATACACATTCAAAAGACAACTCAAAGACCAAGACACATTACAGCACCTCAAGTCCTCCTAGCCCACTCCTCCCAGAAAAGAATGGGAAATCTACTAGGAAGTAAATCTACAGTGAAGTTATGCAACCCTTAGGTAAATCAGTGGGATTATTTTCTGAGCAAATCAAGTTGCATGACTGGGCCATGAGTCTGTTGTGGTTAAAGTATTATATAACTCTCCAATTACCTACTTTCAGAAATGTTATCAATCAGTGTGGCAAGCTGAGCCCCCACCCAGGGTTGTGAGTTCAAACTTTGAAGAGGCCATTTAGGACTCTGGGGCAAATAGGGGTGTTTGTTTTTTTAAATCTATCAGGAATGGTGCTTGGTCCTGCCAAGGGGGTGGAGTACAGGATTCAATGACTTCCTGAGGTCCCTTCCAGTTCTGTGAGATGTGTATCTCCAGATATATAATGCCCCCCAAGCTTCCTTCACCCCCAAAAAAAGAGAAAAGAAAGGAAAACAAAAGGCAAGAAGGCTCTAACATGCAGTATATAAATTGAAAGTGATGGGCTTTTGCCTTGGAGGCCCTTCAGAGCAGCAGTTGGTGGATTGACATGTATAAGAGAAATGGTAACTAGATATGCTTAAAAGAAATGGATACAAAATTAACTGAAGAGAGACCTTACCAAAAGCAGGAAATGTAAGCAATTTGTCTTGCTGTCACATGATTGAGAAATACCGTTGGCTTCCAAGCCCACTCCAATCTAGTGTTTTAGGCAGTGCCGATGCTCAGCTGGATCCCCATCCTGCACCCCAGCCATTCCCATAGCTGGGGCTGCTGAGGTGCCGGTACTTAGTACCAGAAAGTAATGGCACAGAAAAGCACTGCTTTTAGGGCTTTACATTAGTGCCTTTTACTGCAGGATCCAAGTAGGAAATAGTTTGGATAATATATATTAAATGACAAAGTCTTCTGCTTTCTACAACACATTTCACATGCCTCAAGCTTTTGAAAATCATCTCCTTTATTTCTTTTGCTCCAAACAAAACACCAATAAATCTGTATCTAGATATGATTACCTCAGAGACCTCTTTCTACATGTGTCAGACAAAATATTCTAGCATTCCAAGATGATGTTTCAATATGTACGAGCTGTATTTACTTCTCCCAGGAAGTGTCCAGGACAAGGATAGCAACAAAGCTTTTATTCATAGTTTTATTCCAGTCTAAGCAAATAATCTTCAAACTGGTCTGTGCTTTAGATGGAACCTCACTTTACCAGAATACTTGGCATTGTATGGATTTCCTCAATTCTTCCTTTTTAAACATGACCTTTCAAGGTTGCTGGAACAATTTTTATGCTGGGGGTGCTGACAGCTTTTGTACCACACTGGAAACTCTGTGTTTAATGGAAACTACTTCAAGTCAAGGAGTGCTGCAGCATCCCCACATCCTTACTTCCCGCACCCCTGGGACCTTTCTAATAGTATCATGAGGATGGGAGATGTTGGGCAGTTTAAATTCCTTTACATTCCTAGCTGATTCATAAAGTAACTAGATTCTCCTCTATAATTAACCATTTTTGTCTTTTATCTTAGAAAAAGGCATGAAGAGTAATTGCTGGAGCTGAATTTATTAAGTCGTGTTCATTTGACACAAAATGCGTAGTATACAGGAAAGCTGTAACTGCTTCCTCCTCTACCTACAGTCATATAATATTTAAGAATCCCACAGGGTTTTAGTTCTACACATCATGGCTTGTCTACATGGGAATGTTTTGTTGGATTAGTTTGTTTGATCTAAGTGCAGCAAATTAACTACACTGAATTGAAATGGATCCATCATGCTTTTGTTAGTCCGGTTTAAAATATTTTCCTTGTTAATCATTATGTCTCTACACTCTGTGCTTGCTCGAATTAACCATGAATTTTTCAGGGCAGACATCCCAACATGCAATGTTCTGCTGCTCAGCTGTATGCTCTGGGATTTTTCTTGCAGTGCTTTGTAGATGTCCATCGGAATTCTGGGAGTTGTGGTCAAACAAACAGACTTCCATGGTTCCTTTTCCAGTATTCCATAATCCATTTGCCAGTGCTGTTTTCAAACTGGTGTCTGGCAACATGGAGGACATGCTGTTGAGGAGTGTGCTGGTATTCCAAGTCAGAGTTTGGTAATGCACAGGAGGGTGTGGATGGCTTTGCAAGTATGGGATTCTCAAATTGCAGTGCATCTATTGATGGACCCACATGCCAATTCCATGCTTCCTTTTGTAGGCTAAAGACATTACCAACGGGAAAGAGTATTTCTCCATGATGCTGTTTGGTAGCTGAAAAGGGTCACCGTTATTAAAGTGGGGTGGTCTGTTTATGATGTCTGGGTTTTCAGAATCTCAGGTTTCTTTGTTGGAATGAGACCAGTAGGGGCTGCATTATGCTCCTCCTTTGAGTCCAGTATAGTTGTAGGCAATGATTGTACCACAGACAAAGAAATGATCACAATTTGTGTATTGTTGTTAGGAATTGGTACTGTGGAGGAACGTTACATAAAAGAGGGGAGCTATTCCTTAATGAACTTTTTCAGGGGAATTGTACTTTGCAAATTGATGGGATTTCTTCTGTCATTCTGGCAGAGCTATCTTACCCTCTGCATCTCTAGCTAAGGAAGCCTTTTACTGAACAATTAAACAAGAAAGGTAGTTTAATTACTCAGAGTAGCTGAAGAATGACAGTGGAATGTGCATTTGGAAGATGTAAAGGAAGATGGCAATGCCTCATGATAAGGCGGATTGTGTCTTGTCACAGAGTGCTGTGCTGTGTTCTGTTCACCTCTAAGACCAAGGGAGCGATCCTGGTTGAGGGTGAGGGCAGGATATGAGCAGTCATTTTTAGCTCACTAGCTTGATTGGCACTAATCTGTTCATGTCTCCTTCAGCTGGAAGTTAGAGAACCATCTAAAAGTAAAAATATACCCACAGTTTGGTCTTGTTAAAAAGGCGATAGATGAACCAGCAAGATATACCACACTGCTGTTGGTCAGCCTGGAGTTCCCCAGCTGGTGCAGGAGATGAAAGGAAACCCTTGTTATACGGGCAATCCTAAGACTCCTTCATTGTCTTGCAATGTGCAAGGCAAAAATTTTGCCTTAAGTTCTCTTCTTTTTTCCCTTTACATCACCAGATAAGCATAAAATGCACTATCAAATAAATAGAATTCTGCAGTAATTGTTCTCAGCACACAAGTTGCAGATACTCAGAAGTGCCTTCAAATGTGTCTGCATTTTGAAATGTCTGGGGAGCCTGATTGGCAAATTAAATTCCTAAAAATCTCAAGTTAGCTGATAGCTGAGGACATCTATAACACTCTGAACCAAATTATTTTTTCTGTTACAGTTATGGGTTGTTCATTTACAACACTATGCCAGCCAATTACCATGTGGTCTTTTTATAACCCCCATGGTACTAGTATCTTGAGGTAGGTGTAAGAGAGTGAATAGGGGGCAGCTTGGGAAGGAGTTTTAGTAACTGTAAACGTGGCCAACGATTGTGGGATTAGATAATGCAGTGAAAAAATATAGTTTTAAGTCTCTGGCACAGATGTAGGGTTGCTGGGCATTGGTTTTAGACGAGAACACCTGGTTGAAAAGGAGCACTGTCTGGTTCAGTTGGCACTGCCAGCCAGTCCATTAAAATTCCATAGCGGGCAGCGAGGGCGCACTATGAAGACAGACTCCCTTCCTGCACTAGCCCCACACGGCTCCCATCAGCTCCAAATGGGTCCTTGCAGCCTCTAGGTTTAAAGAGGCTCTGCATACTGTCCCTGTCCCAAGAGCTGGTCCTCAGCTCCCATTGGCCAGGAACTGTAACCAATGGCAGTTGCAGGAGAGGTGCTTGTGAGCACAAAGGGTGTGCATGGAGCCTCTTGTGCCTAAGGGCTGCAGGGGCCTGGTGACTGCTTTCTGGGAGCTATGGTAAGCACTGACAGGACCCCACACCCCAAATCCCTCCCACACCACAACCCCCCACCCCAGTCGAGAGCCCTCACCTTATCCCTATCCCCAGCCCCAAACCCTGTCGTGCATCTCACTTCTGATCCCAGTGGAACTGCAACCCACTGTGCCACCTCCTGGGTCCCAAACCCCTCATCCTTCACCCCACCCCAGACCCTCCTGAATACACAACCTCATTCATCTGTCTTCTAAATATTGAGATGATCATTTTAGGATAGAGGGCACTGCAGGATAACTCTGACCATTCTGAAACTGAGGCCAGTTTACTCAATGCTGCCACATTCATTCCACCTTAGTCACAGAGAAGTATAAACAGTTATAGTCCAGAGTGTGCAGTATCTGGTGTTTAAATATTATGGATAAGAGGGTTTGCACTCTGAGCCTTAAATAGTAAAGCAGATTTCTACTGTTAAGGAACTGCCATGTTTTGAAAAGAACCGAAATACAAAAAGTTCTGTGGCACCTTATAAACTAAGTGATAATTTGGAGCATAAGCAGCTTATGCTTCAAATTATCTGTTAGTCTATAAGGTGCCACAGGACTTCTTGTTTTTGAAGATACATATTAACTCCTTACCTCTCTGATACTTGAAATACAAGAGTTTCATGAGGACAAAGTTTTAGTAAAAACTATGTGAGGAAGGCAAAAGGCATATTTAAATGTAACTGGAAACCTGGGATGCTGTGTAGGTTCTCTGAAAGTGTACATAGTCCATCGTGTCCGATGATGATGTCTTGAGCTTGCACAGTCTCATCGGTTGTGGACTCGCATGTGGGTGAGGAGTCCAAGCTTTGAACGGCATGGGTGTTCACAGTGGGGGCAAGGGAATTGTCCTGGCTCTGTTGGTGCAGCTGCTGCTGTTGCTTTCTTCTGCTCACAAGTATCAATGAGGCATACACGTCTCTGCTCTTCAAAGTTGTCATACGCGTGTCATATGAGAGCACGCCAGCCTGTTCGGTCTTTTGCATGCTGCTCTAGCTGATCTGTTTTTAAACCAGCATGAGCAACGTTGGCCTTCATGCAGTCTTTATACCTCTTGCGAGGCCTACCTTGATTCCTTTTGCCCTGGGAGAATTCACCGTAGAGGAGTTGCTTCGGGATTCTTGAGTCCTCCATCTGTATGACATGCCCTGTCCAGCAAAGCTGGGCTTTCAGAATCATGGCTTCGATGCTCGTGGTTCCTGCTCTGTCCAGGACTTCCAGGTTCATAACTCTGTCCTGCCATCGAATGGTCAGTATTGACCTCAGGCTGTGTGTGTGGAAGCACTCCAGCAGTTTTATATGTTTTCTGTACAAGGTCCAAGTTACAGTCATCAGCGCTTACGCCCCCACACTGACTAGCAGCAACGAAGCAAAAGAAAGTTTCTATGAGGACATTGACCATCTTGTGAAAGCAACTCCTCCTAGTGACAAGCTTCTCCTGTTGGGTGACTTCAACGCCAGGGTTGGCAAGGACTGTAGGACCTGGTAAGGGGTGCTGGAGCATCATGGTGTTGGTAACATGAATGCCAATGGCTGCCTTCTGCTGAGCTTGTGTGCAGAAAACGACCTGACAATTACCAACACTCTCTTCAGGCAAGCCGATAAATACAAGACCACATGGATGCACCTGAGATCAAAACAGTGGCACCTGATTGACTATGGGACATTCGAGATGTTAAGATCACCAGGGCCATGCGGAGAGCTGAGTTCTGGACTGATCATAGACTTGTCAGATCAGTCCTTATGCTGCACATCACACCACTGCACTGCAGGAAGCTCAAGGTCGTCAGACTCTCCTTCAGCATCGAGAAGCTGCAACATACTGGTCATCGTGAGAAATTCGCAGACTGCCTTGATGAAGTGCTGACATCCCATGGACCTCTGACTGGAGACCCAACACAAAAGTGGGACCAGTTCAAAACCCTGGTGACGGAGTCAGCCAAGTCAACACTAGAACTGAAAAAGAGAGTTCACCAAGACTGATTTGATGAAAATGATGAAGCTATCATGAAGATTTTAAAGGCAAAACAATGCATTTGTGCTATGGCAAAACAATTAGTTCTCAATCTCCAAATATGATCATTTCAAACACCTTCAGAGCCGGGCGCAAATGGCACTTTGCAAAATGCAACATGAGTGGTGGGAGAGTAAAGCTGATGCAGTCCAATACTATGCTGACACCAAGAACTCCAAGATGTTCTTCAGTGCTATCAAAGCTATATATGGACCTTCAAAGCCAAGTAATACACCTCTCCTGTCTGCAGATGGCATGACTCTTCTGAGGGAGAAGAACAGCATCAACAAAAGGTGGAGAGAGCACTTCAGCAACCTTCTCAACAGATCCTTCATTGTTGACCCTGTGACCCTAGACCAGATCCCTCAGAAACCCACACAGACAGTCTCGACCTGCTCCCTACAATAGATGAAGTCAAAATGGCAATCAACCAGATCAGCTCTGGCAAAGACCCTGGGATGGACTGTATCCCTGCTGAAATTTTCAAAGCAGCAGAACCAGTGTCACTTGAAGCCTTTCACAACATCTTGATCAGCATCTGGGAAGAAGAAGACATGACCAAAGACTTTAAGGATGCCACAATCATCTTGCTCTTCAAGAACAAGGGCAACAAAGCTCACTGTGGAAATTACCAGGGCATCTCCCTTCTCTGTACTGTTGGGAAGATCTTGGCTCGAGTCATCCTCAACCATCTGATCATCAGCATCTCAGAGGAGAACCTACCAGAGGCACAGCATGGTTTTCGCCCAGGCCGCAGCACCATTGACATGATCTTTGCTGTTTGTCAGGTCCAATAAAAGTGCATAGAGCAGAACTTGGATCTGGTGCACTGTCTTTATAGACCTGACCAAGGTGTTTGACACTGTCAACAGAGAAGCCCTGTGAATTACCCTGTCAAAACTTGGCTGCCCGAGAAGATTCATGTGCCTGTTTCACAATGACATGACTGGCTTTGTTCTTTCAAATGGCGAGTCCTCAGATCCATCTGAGATATCCAATAGTGTGAAGCAAGGGTGCGTGCTGGCCCCAGCGTTGTTCAACCTCTTTTTCACGTGCATCCTCAGCCATGCAGTTAAGGACCTGGACCATGCAGTCTACCTAAAATACAGACTTGATGGGTCACTTTTTGATCTTCATCGTATGAATGCTAAAACGAAGGGGCTTGAGAGGCTCATCCTTGAAGCCCTTTTTGCTGATGACTGTGCACTTATGGCACACAAGGAATCTGATCTCCAGCTCATTGTCAACAAGTTTGCTGATGCCACTCACCTCTTTGGTTTGACCATCAGCCTAGGAAAGGCCGAGGTGCTGTTTCAGCCTGCTCCAGGATCTGCTGCTCTCCCTGCTTCAAACTTTATTGAAGGAATAGAGTTAAAAACAGTAGTGGAGTTCAAGTACCTTGGCAGTGTGATAGCCAATGATGGCTCCCTTGACAAAGAACTCAATGCCAGAATCTGCCAGGCCAGCCAGGCACTCGGACATTTGAGAGCAGGAGTGTTGAATCAGCACAATATCCGACAGTCCACTAAACTGAAAGTATACAAGACTGTAGTCCTAACCAGTCTCTGAAAGTATTACACATTCAACCATAGCAAATCTGTCTACACAATGTTAAGAGGTCTAACAGTTACTGTTTTTAGCATTTGGAACAAATGCCCAGTTAAACATGTCGTGCTCTTTTTATGTCTAAGATGGTCCACAGTGGGAGCAGGCCATGAATCTACACATATGCGATATGTCTGTATAGTAAAAAAAAAAAAAAAAAAGCTGCTGCAGTGATCTCAGATCTCAACTGAGTTGGGCTTGCATGGTGGGGATAAAAATAGCAGTGTAGATATTTGGGCTTGGGCTGGAGCCCAGGCCCTAAAATTGAGCAGTAGGGAGTATTTCAGCCCCCAGCCTATAGCTGAAGGTGTGCACAATGGGAAAAACATTGGGTAAAGCAGGGGTGAACAAAGGGGGGGATGAAATTTGATAAGGAGGGGTGCAACACAATCGGCTGCTGCATCTCAGGCTCATCCATCTCATTAAAAACATTGAACTATGTTACTGTTTTAATGTATGTGTATTCACATTTATGTACCATGTAAAAGGTTATTCTTACACATGCCAAAGGGATTGTTTTTCATATGAACATAACTGAAATTTCTATCAGTTTGGGTTCCATTAGGCAGGTTGGGAGGTCCCTGCTAATTGCCGGGATGAAAAGTGGGACCTGGCGTAAAACGTTTGCTCCCCCTAGGGCAAACATTTCTTCTTAAAAACATTTATTTATCAAAGTGAGTGTGCAAGGAATAATGACTGAGATTTTTAAAAGAGTTCTGGGGAAACAGGCACCCATCTTAGACTAAATGTGAAAATCTTAACAGTGATTCCTAGACAAGGACACAAGGGTATTGAAGATTTTGAATATACATTAGTTTTCAGACTGTGGACCGGTTTATAACTGCTGGGACCATGTCATTCTTCTGAAGTCCACTCACACTGCTGGGAGTTTGAGGTTGATGGGAGAATTCTTTTGTTGACCTAGCTACTATCTCCTGGGAAGGTAGATTACCTACACTGATGGCAGAATCCTTCCCATTGGCAAAAATTAGAGCAGTGCAACTGTGCTGAAGTATTTTAAGTGTAGACAAGACCATAGTGTTAGTACGTATGTTTCACAAGTATATTAATCACCAGCATGTCATTGGCTTTCAGCAAAGACCTCACATAATACATTACCAAGCACATTTTTCTGGAACTGACCCATTTTAATTCTCCATTCAGTCAAGTCTCAGGTGAACTACCAGTGTTAGAAACTTCGTGCTTGGAAGATATCTTTGCTGCAGATATTTGTGTTTTACAGGCAGATGAATGAGAGAATGCTTCAGAGGATTTCCCATTTCATGGTTCAGTGTTCAGGTGGTGTGTGAATGCAACTAAAGCAAATGGTGTCAGCCTTACGTTCATCTCAGGAGCCCTCACCCCCTCCCTTGACAGGGACAAGAGGAAGCTACAGAATTGCATCTAAAGCTCTTTGATTATTTCAAGTAAAGTTTCTGGCTGAAGCTGGAAGCTGAGTGTATAGAGGGGTAGATTCTTGCTCCATTCTGCTCCCTTTGTGCCACACAGGCAGCACAAAGAGAGTGAAGGCTGGCAACATTCTCCTTTCTGTTCAGTTCCAGGTGAGGGGGAGACCCCATGGGGGCACAGAACTGGAATTGTGTGGAGATCCCATGGGGACATCTTCACCACAGCCCAGAGTGCAGGGGATATATTGTGCGTGTGCTTGGGCATTAGACAATTCAAGGGGAGTCAATCAGACAAGTCAATGGACAAGTCAAGTCAATCTATGCTCAAGACATGCAAAGTCCCCTAGGGCTTATTGCCACTTGACACATATTACATCAGCCTCTAGGGGCTCTAGCCTGTAATGGGGCAAAGAATCAAGGATCTGTAACCAGCTTCCTCCTATTTCACTGAGCATAAACTCCAAAGCACATAATCTGGTCCAAACTCTTGTGATTGTTTCTCATTTAGCTATGAAACTATGACCCTGTGCTAACATGACAAGATATGATATGTTTTCTAAATACTGATCAAGCTTTGGACTTGTATAATATTTATACTTAGGACTTTGAAAGTGCATTTTATTTTAATATTTCAGATTAGCTTTGAGGCTAATTAAGCCTCCCAACCTCACTTCTACAGAATAGGCAAGTGTTTTGTTCCAGTTTTATGGTAAAGCACAGAAGGCTGCCAAAGGTCATACAGTGAATTCCTGGCATAGTTGGAATAGAACCCAAGAGCCCTGACTGCTTGTCCCCAGCACCGGATCCATTCTTAGAAAAAATGTGAATTTTAATCACTTTCACGGTGAAGTATCTACAGATTCCCAAAGGGCTAAGGAAGAACTAGCAAAATGAGTATGAAAACTTTCCTTTCCGTCTCTTTACATCTTCCACTATTTTTCTGATTTAGTTTGAGCTTCCCCTAGAAGAGTAGGTTATCATTATTTTGGGACCCTGCCAGGCATGTATATGGCTTCTCCGATTCAGTGTGTTCTCGCAATTTAGCTTTAAGAACTGGCTGCAACTATGAAGGTGACTAAGGATTATCATGCAGTTGGGTATCAAAGGGGTGCAGACATAACTTGCAGCTTACAATAACTGAGCACTGCAATGTTCTTTTCATGATAACCACATGTCTTTTTATCATTATGAAACCAAGCCTTTGCTGTGGAGAAGCTGTGCATTCTTGAGGAAAAAAGGATGATGCAGTGAACAGCTGAGCATTGTCCAACAGCAGTTTCTGCTTTGCATTGTGGTTCATAATATATTATTATACCTGATTAGAATGTTATTCAACTGTAAAAGTCCATCAGTCCAAGCAGTTTTGAGCTGGGAATTACATTTATGACTTCTGCTATTGACATTTTTATGTTACAATTCTCCCTTACCATTGACCTCAAATAAAGAACTCGTTTTAGAGTTGTTGCCAGCCTAGGGTTTGGCCTTTATCCTCATCCCTTAACATTAGCCTGAAGGTTTAATTCAAGTTGAATTTAGCAGAATACTTTTGTAGTCCTTCATTTACATGTATGCCAACAAGCTTAAATGTACTGAAACCTTGGAAGACTTTCAAAGGAAGTAATAATTCCTCTGAAATAGGTCTTTTGAAAGCTTTATCTTGTTCTTTCTCTTTTTGTTAATCTTGGAGCCCCTTAGCATGTCAAAGCAATTTTTCTAATGTCACATCTTCTAGACATTAGCATGAAAGAGCTTTAAAAGATGATTTGAGAAAGAATAAATGTTGAATGAGCATTTATTATAGAGCCGTTTATGCTACATTTGCATTTTGACTATATTTTTGACGTGGAATGTTTGAAAAGCAGACTAATTTGAAAGTCAATAGTCTCTAAACAATGTATACTACAAGTCTGTTTACACTGAACTGTTTCCTTTGTGAATTAAATTACAAAAATAAGATTTCATTGGGCTTAAGCTGATTTGTTTATAGGGATGAGATTAAGCTAGTCTCATTAGTTTTAACACTGAAATGATATTCCCTTGAGAAATTTGGTTGTGAGCAAATGTTTCTTTTTAAGTTATATTCAAGAGAATATGAGAGAAACTGGTCTACCAGTTGGTGTTGATCTTCCTGGAGTTCTGATTCCTCCCAGTTCAACTGCTAGGGAAATTAATTATTGGAGACCACCCAAGACCGAGATGAGAAAAATTATATTTATTTATTATAGAGTAAAGTGAGTTTAGTCTATTTCCATGACAATGTTTACACTGAAACCATTGTGTTATATTAAGGCTGTGATTTTGTCACAATGGTCCTGGAAGTCATGGATTCAATGACTTTCTGGGACCTTCACGACTTCTGTGGCTGCTGCTCTGACTGACTCCAGTGACCCTGGACAAGCTGGCACTGGGACCAGCTGCTGGTGCGGACACTGAATCTGGCTGTGGCTGCTGGGGCAGACGTTGGGCAGCTACTCCCCGGGCCCTTGGAGCAGTGGGCGGCATTCAGCCCCCCCACCAGACCAGGGATGACCTGTCAACTCTCCAGAAGGCCCCCCAGAGCACCAGTGTCCTGGGGCCCCCTGAGCAGCAGTGCCTCGGACCCTGGGAGGTGCGAAGTTTTAGTCAAGAGTATCTATAGTAAAAGCCATGGACGGGTTGTGGGTGTGATTTCTTTATTTATTTCATTATCTTACTAAAAATACTGGTACCTAAATCTCAGTCTTCGTTGTAGTTCCCCAATTGTTCCAGTCATTGAGGAGGCATTGATACAGGTAAGATTCAGAGCTGTAATTCTCCATTGGTGGAGTTACGCTTGAGGCAGCAAACATGGGAAACTGCATTGTAGTGGGGGGTACTAGCTTCTTATTGCCATATAAAAGATGCAAGAAAGACTCTGAG
Source organism: Carettochelys insculpta (assembly GCF_033958435.1). Taxonomy (NCBI): domain Eukaryota; kingdom Metazoa; phylum Chordata; order Testudines; family Carettochelyidae; genus Carettochelys; species Carettochelys insculpta. Next base: position 16,086,565 of record NC_134150.1, on the reverse strand, counting down.
TTAGGCCATATGTAGCGGTAGCTGAAGTGGTAGTGCTGAAGGGAATTACAGGCTCACTTTTCCGCAGGGTCAGAATCCTAAAATACCGCTAATAGCCCGCCATTCGAATGTCAGAAAGTCATAATCATTTAAGCATAGCCCACTGTACAATTATATAGGAACTACACATTTACATGGTCACTGATAGAGTCTCGCAGGAGATAAAGGGCAGATCTCATGGCACTGTGTTGTAGAAGGGCACTGACAGTGACAATAATATGTACATAAAAGTTCAATAATATTTAAACGGGAGCTCCAAAATGAGCAGCAGCACTGTGACCATTTAGAGTTGATGTATATTTGTTCCTATTTTCAGATTCTGGTTTGCTTTCCTAGAAAAGCTCTACGGAACTATGCAGCAGAGAATTTTCTTCATTTGACTCTTCAGACTTTTCAGGAACTGTTTGTTGTAAGTAGAATACATGAAGTACAGGTGGGGTATTTTTTAAGGACAAAAAAGTAAGCATGTTCTGAAAAATGAGGATTTTGAAAAAGATGTTGTTGAGGATGACCTAATAACAAAACTTAAGAACAGTATCTCTTTTTGAATGAATAAAACCTCTCACCTTTCACCTTCCATGTCTTCTACCCACTGGCTGAGTAGATACTCCTTTTGGTTGAGTTATTTGAAATGAGGTGGTGATCACATATGGGCAAGGCCTATCTTCCTGAGGATTTTAGACTTTGCCACTTAGCTAACAGTTTGCTTGGAATGGTAAATAATAACTGGCCTCCTTCACATGTTCTTTCTCTAAAAATTTCACCATATCACATTTATTGCTGGACTTCTGCTTTTCTTAGGTTTTTCTTAGTTGTTTCTGGAGTCCAACCCTTACATAAGAAGTTGTAAGATTTCCTGGGAAATACTGAGAGGTTTTCCCTTTTTTTTCCCCCACTCTGTGTGCATGGCATGTGGGTGTTGTACGTGCCTGCAAACAGGGGTGACCTCTAGGAAAACCTGAATTCTGAAGTAAGTGGCACTCTTTTATCTGAGTTAGTGCCTACCCAGTGCTCCAGTGTCGCATATACTCCCAGAATGTGAGGCACTCTACTGCTAGAAGTACAGTTTGTGAGATATTAGTGACTTCCTGGTATCTTTGTTAGGTGAAATCCTGAGTCCACCAAAATCAGTGGTAAAAATCCTATTTACTTCACTGGGGCAAGGGTTTCACCACTACTCCTGTCCTTGCAAATTGGTTACTGTGTCTGCCTCATGTACATGTAGGGTTCTTCTAACAATGTTGACTTTTCTTTCCCATCACTAAAGAATTGCTTTGCTCACTTACATTCCTTGCTGTTTCCTCACAAGCTGAAACCACCTTAAGGACACACTGTTCAGACATTTCAAAGTTTCCTTTTAGTGGGGTTGTGCTGCCTATTTCATTTTGAACTTACAATATATTCTCCCCCTCACACCTACAGTTTCATTTACTGCAGTGAGTTGCTTGTTTTCTCCACACACAAAGGCCAAACAAACAGTTTGAGTCAGAATGCCCTTTATTTTACATTGAAATGACAACAAAAGAATAAGGAACAAAAGCTGGGTCTCCACGAAAGAAAGTAAACAGTGTGTGTGCATCTTCTTGTAAGGCTGCTCTGAACTCTGAGACCCCACAAATGGCTGTGAAACTGGTTGGCATCAGGAGAGTTACAAGACTAGAACTTAGAAATTTAAAAACACAGTGCAAAGAACTACATACAGGACACTATTTCTGACAGAAGCTTTCTGTTTCCTCTTGATTTATATGGACATGAGCACTTCTGGTATTGGGTTGATCTGTTCCGTTCCTCTGCTCACTGACTTTATAACTTGAAGTTTAGCTCTCTTGATCTTTTTGAACTATTTTCTTCCCCTCCCTCTTGACATCCAATGGCATCTCACTTTTCTAGTTTAGTATTACTGGGTTCTTTTTATGCTATCAAGCTGATTCAGATATTTTACAAAGGTATTTTTCAATACATTTGTGTTTGTGATAATAAAATTCATCGTCTTATTCTATAAATAATTCACTTTCTTCATTCCTCTAACTGGAGCCCTTTTATTTGTAGGATGGCTTCTTTTATTTGTAGTGCACTCACACACAGCTTTATACATAAAATATGAGGACACAACAATAAACACTGACATTTTAATTCCTCACTTCTGAGCACAAAACTGTGTAAGAATAGAAATTTCAACTGTCACTGTAAAGAAAGAGGTCTTCTGTTCCTCTGAAACTAGGATTTCAGTATCCTGAATAATAATGCCACATCTCTGGAAATAAGTGATAACAGTGATCAGACCAAAATATGAATTCTGTAGTTCATAATTAATCATTACTCTTATTTTACTCTCACACCAACTTTTATAGCTTTAAACAAACTCAAGCTTCTGATCGTAAGACAGTCGTGTGGAACTGAATTTCAATTTTGTGTAAATAGTCAAACAGTTTCTGATTAGTGACACAGAACAGGGCAAGATGGAGCATGAAGAGGCCAGAGTATCTGATGGTATGAGATGATTATTTTATAATGAAGCACAGATTGGCAGAGCTCTGGAACTGTGCAGATTACTAAAAGTCTTCAGTGTTTGTTAATATTCACGGTACACCTCTGCTAGTGGGAGAGATGCATGTGTTTTGTATCATGTAACTAGAAAGTAATTGAAATTTTTTTTTGTGCTCTTACATGGCTGCGGTATGAAAAGTGACCTCTTAGTTAAATGGTAATAGGTAATGAATCACTGAGGCTGTTCTGTACCCTCCTGTGGTAAAGCTAGGGCTGTTGAGAGATTCAAAAAATTAATCAGTTAATTTTGTGATTAAAAATTAATTATGTTTAACCATACAATTAAAATAATAGAATACAATTTACTTAAATATTTGTGGATGTTTTCTACAATTTCAAATATATTGTTTACAATTACAGCACAGAATACAAAGGCATGGGGCTCACTTTATTTTTAGTAAAGAAATAGTATTTTTCAGTTCACCTAATACAAGTACTGTACTGCAATCTCTTTTTCATGAAAGTTGAACTTACTAATATAGAATTATGTACAAAAAATACACGCCAAAGTAAAACTATATAGAATCTTAGAGCCATAGAAGGTTGAGAAGAGGTGCCAAGAAAGAGCTATGCTCATGGTATTTCTGACAACGGCTCCTCTCTGGAGGGACAATTTGTGGGCTCATGGTAGAGGCAAGAAGTGTGGCCTTCAAGCCCTACAGATTCTTGGCATCCTTGGAAAAAGAGCAACTGACTCCATAGGAGTTTCTTCTTATCGGTAATGTTCAGAGTTTCCTTCTCACCTGCCAGCTCAGCATCCTTAGAAGCAATGCTGCCACTGGCTCTGACTACATAGTAGGTCTTCTCTAAGGACAAGATAGGCACAGTGGAAAAAATCAGTGCTGCTAGCAACAGTATTAAGTCCTTCATATATATCTGCTGGGTTCTGAGAGAGCACATCATAAAGTTGCTCTTTGTTCCTATTCCCTCCTAGCATATGGAACCCCAGATGGACACGTGAGAGCTTCTACCATCGACTAAGATTCTACAACCTCACAGAGAAGGAGAGCAGCTGTCAATGGATATCGTGCTCTCTCTCTTCTGCCATTGTTGGTCCCATCTCCATCTTCTTGCAGTCCATTAACTCATGCTGGTGAGAGAAGTATGTAGTCTTCATTTTGTGTGTGTGTGTGTGTGTGTGTGTGCGCGCACGCGCACGCTTTGATGAAATACTGTGTGAATATTTTAATGGAACTTTCCTTCAGAATAGTAATGGAGTGATATCATAAAAGACCTGCTACATTGTGTGGTACTATGATGATTTTTCCTGTTGATTGTAATCTTTATTATCTGATCTTTCCATCTGTGACAATTTGTTAGTGAATTTGCTCATGTCATACTTTCATCTATGCAGACTAAACTTGTCTTTTAAGTGGCAAGCTATATGCTTTAACAAGGGAGAATGTATATATACAATGAGTATGTATAATTTACCCACAGGACTCTGCTGCACGGTTTCATAATTAGGTTCCAGATTGGGTCTGTTGAGCCCTGTTCACCGGCATGGAACATCAAGAATATCCTAGTTCTGATTCTTGCATCCAAGTAGAGTGAGATCCCTATGTGAAACAGGACGATAGGGATGCTGTTCTGCTGCACATATGAAGCATACTCAAACAACACTGATGGGGTATGTGGATATGGACTAGTCTGAATAGAAGGAATCTGATTTTACACTAAGCTGGGGCCCCATTCTGCACTCATTACTCAGGAAAAAACCCAGCAGGCTTCAATAAGAGCTTAGTTGTGGTAGGGAGCGCTTTAAAAGTCCTGTCACAGGTGTTGAAATTACATTTTTCACAAAACATGTAACGGTAAAAAGTTTTTTTCATTAAGAGTATGGAACAAACAGGTGAACTGTTGCCAGGCTACTCAGGTCAAAGGTCCACCACTTACATACCTCCCAAGAGATGTAGGGCGTATGTCCTATCTGAGAATATTTCTGCAAGAACTGGTGCTTGGTAGCTTCTCCCCAATTAGTAATTAGCAAAAATGCTAAATAGAAAGGAAAACTGGTAATCATGTTATTAAAGCATTAAATGTTTTGTAATATAAGAGCATGAAACCAAACTTCACTAAAGTATTTGAAATTAGGACCTGTTTTAAAAAATACATCAGTATAAAAGAAAAAAAACTTCAAAGCTGCTTTTTTCCCCCTTGGAAACCTGCCGGTGTTAGGATAAAATGAATAGAGAAAAGAGAAAGGCTTGGCTTCTAATAAAGCATCTGTTGCCCACTTTGAACATTTCTCACTTCTTTGTGAGTGTGTCTCTTCAGTTACGGCTACTACTGACAATGAAGAACAGAGGTATAGAAAAAGACAATACCTGGTTATATAGCCAGTATTTCTGATTTCATGTCACTTTGAACTGGATCTTCATTTGACCGCATGCTGTTTCAAAAAAGAATTTCTTTGTTGGCTGATCCAAAGATGCCATAAGATGCTCAGAAAAGTAAACTGCAGGAATCTGTTCAATAAGAAAAGATGAAAACAAATCTTACAATTCGTTCAATTCACTGCTATAACTTTTAACTTAAACCTATTTTGGTGTACTGCTTAAAACTGAACTCAAGTGATTGATGCTTGTTTCTTGTATTATTAATTTCAGTGAAGGTCTGTAGATTTTTTCAAAGTAAAACAAAATATGCAGTTAAAGATAGAGACAGCCACTATAAACTATAAACAGGCATAAGAGTTGTGCATACTTTTCTAGATTTTTCAGACTTTCCTTCTCATGTGGAAAATCCATCAGGCAATTATTCTTGCCATTGAACGTCAGCTGTTTGTAGCTAAGCTTTACAGGACCTATTCTCCACAAAAGATTTAAAGTCTTTCACAGCAGGAGATTCTCAGATTTGGCTGCTGTACTTAGTTGATTGATTCAGCAAAATTTTGGCTGGACCACTGAAACTTTTTTTCTGTGTTCTGTGAATGTCTCTGACTTATGGCCAAAATGGGTGGAGAATCCATTCTAAGGGATATCTTTATCTCTGCTCTGGCAGCTTTTGTCCAAACAGAGACGGGATAGAGTTAGCCTATGACTGACTACTGGAAGCATTAAAGGAAAAGTAATCAAAATTAAAGTAAAGTTAAAGCCTGACCTAATTCCCTTAGTTCAGTGCAAAATCCTTCCTTTGATTTAAATTGTCATAAAATAATCTAAATGCTTGATTAGATTCATAGGTACAAATAGGAAATATGAAATTGTTCAAAGAGCGTCTTATTTATTTATCTGTCATTCTTATGTAAAGGAATTTCAGCGTGGATAATAAAGGGTGTGGTCCTGCTAGGTGCTGAGCACCCATAATTTCCATTGACTTTGCTGGGAACTAAGAGTGCTCAACACCCAGCAAGATCACAGCAATAGTGATGTTACACATTGGTAGCTCATATAACTTAGGTTATGGGTGCCTATAGATGAGGATGTTTCATTGTGCACGATGATTGTTTATCTTCAGTGTTTTGGAGAGCACATTTTAATTGTGAACATAAATCTGTGGAAGGCCTTTCAAAACAAAGTCAGAAAGTACTCTGCAAACTGATTTATGGATGATAGCATTTGCAATTTTTGCAACTCTATTGATAAATAAAGTTGCACAATGACTTTCATTCCATCCCCTGATGTTCTTTCTATCATTTCCAGCCTTCCAATACATTTTCCTTTTGAGTTAACCCTTTCCATCTTTCATCTCAAGCTCTAGGTAATTAGTTTTATTTTAAAGTTTGAAGAAAGCATTTCAGATTTTCAGTTTATTTTTAGATAAGACTTTACATATGAGTCATTTCACTCACCATTGAAATGCAGCCCTATGCAGAGTTGAGCATGACAGGTGACAAGTACTCAACAGTTTAGGGCAATAAATGAACAAAAAATATCCCTGTGGAAGCTAGAGGTGATTTTTATTCCTGAAATGTAACTAATATGATATAATGCAAGAAAGGATTGTGTTGTGGTTAGTCTGGGACTAATACAGAGTCCCTGCTCTGCCAAAAATTCCTGAGGGCAAGTCTCATATTTGGGCTGGTAGCAATTCCCTGTCTCACAGGCATGTTAAGCCTGAAGTTTGCTAGTTTGTGTGTGGGTGTTAAGGAGTGCGGATGAATATAATTGTGAGTTACACAGATACTATGGCAATGGAAACCATATAAGCACCTCAGACAGAAAGCCAAGTGTCACTTCCTGCACTGGAATTCTGTCAGGACCTGGGCCTTGCTCCATGAAGAGCTGAATTGGATCGTGAAGTGGCTAAGAGCCATTAACATGTCATCTGACGTAAGTCAGCTTCAGCAACAAGATTTTCCTACTGACATTTTGCACATTTTTTAAATAGGTAAAGGCAGTTTTAAAAATGCACATTAACAACAGCAGTGTGAGGACATTTGATTAATTTTAAAATATGAAACAATGTGCGTATGTGTGTCAAACGTTACTGATAATTTGGTCTGATTTGTGGTCTGTTAAATCCAGTGGCCTAGGTCATTTCAATAAAATGTACAAGTAATGTTGTCATAGTTAATTATGGCCTAATTCTTCTCCCTTTGAATGTAATAGCAAGACTCTCATGGATGTTAATGGAAGCATAACACACCCAGACCCCACTGGTGGCAAAAAAAATGAAGATTACAGCTCAAGGCACAGAGTGGGTCTAAAACTCCACCCCCATCTGTCTGCAAGCCAGACACTGGAATGGGAAGAGGAAACCTTGCAGTCAGCCATGCCACTGTGTTCCCCCAAGCCCTGCTTCCACCTCCTGAAAAACCCCTTTCCTTCATAGCCTCCCTTCATATAGGCTCTGTCAGACAGGGAAAGAGGACAGGGCTGTGTGCTCTGGAGCTGCATTGAAGGGCCTGGGTCAGCAGGAGAGTGGACAGATGCAGTTTGGGTGGGAGGCAGCCAACACCTCATATGACCTGTCCCAGAGCATTCCATATGCTTTATGGAAATATACTTACGAATATGACATAAATGGAATATACTTTATTTGAGATATCTCAAGTGACACATCATTGGAAAGGTTATCATCTGCTGAATGTGCATGTTGTATCAGTATGCATGCATCATTCCTATATTTGGAATTAGAAATATGTACTATAAACCTGTATAAGGTGGGAAGTCAAACAACTGGGACTGCTTCCAGTTGTACAGGATACCCCAAGTTACTACCCAAGCTGTCTGCTAGAAACAACTGAAACTGATCAGAGAGAAATTATTCAGCTGAGGCTGGAAATGAGTCTAGTTTGTGAAGGTGATTATTGGAACAACTAAGGATGAGACATTACATTTCTTAGTGTATTAAGCTTAACTTGCATGTTCTGTTTTATTTTGTTTAGTAGCCTACATTGTTCTGTCTGATATATTTTATGACATTTAAGCCCTAACTTTTATTTATAATACAATCTCTTTGTTTATTAATAAACTCAGTAAAAGTAATTGTTACCTGGGTAGGGAGCAAGGGGACTATGTATGTCTCTCTGGGACGGGGGCAAGGGGACTAAGCGTGTCTCTGTGTACCCTGAGAAAAAGAATGACCATGAGCTTACTTTGTATAAAACTTTATACAGAGTAAGAGGGATTTATCTGGAGTTCGGGTCCCATTAGCTATGTATTGGGTGCTGAGGCAAGTCTTTTTAGCTGAGCCTTCCCAGAGCTGATCTGATCTCAGCATTTGTATTATACTGCAGCAGGCTATGATCCTGTCTCTGTGCCATTGTGGAGGAGGCTTGAGGACTTGGCTCAGCAGGACAGAGTTGAGGAATGTCCATGAGAACAGGAAGGCAGGTTCAATGCTATTTCAGCATCTCAAATAATAGTCCCAAAGGGTTCCCAGTGACCAAACCCACCACATCCCCCAAGCTCCTTCTCAATTATTTTTAAGTTACTCATGATTCTGGGAAGTCTGAAATCTCCAATTTGGAATGCTTGGCATTAGCAGGAGGATTAATAAATACTCCCCCCGTTGTAGAGGAGGGACCACAGGTGCCTGCCCTGAGAACAGAGATTGCTAAGGAACAGTCGTTGCAGGTGGAAACAATGGCTGAATCCAACTATGGTGAATCAGGTTATTTTTCACACATGCCAAGAATGATTCTTCTCTGAGGCACCTGGACCAGCAGCACTGGAGACCTGGCCCTGCTCATCAGAAGGTGAAAATATGGCATTCAGTAGACATTCCATTAAATCATCTCCTGTTCTGTATGATAAGGTGTAAACAATTACCCCAGTCTTATGACTATATAGCCTTTGCCATTTCTTCTGGTTAGGACTTGGTGACACCAAATATTTTCACTTCTACCGTTTATGCACTGGTAAAAACCTCTCCCTTGCACCATCATTTTAACTTGACACTAGTTAGGAGACCACACCATTTTTATATTTTACCCTCTTCATACATGGCCAAATACTGGTAAAATGATTAATAGTTACATTGACGTGAGTGGGACCAGGATGTAGCCCACACTCCACATCCTCCCTTACACTCATTCCCATAAATCAATGAAGCCCCAGTAGACTCTGTCCATCAGCTCTGGACTGACTGGGTAGAATGCTATGTCCTCCCAATACCCATCTGAGACAACAACACCCGCACACATACCAGGGTCTGAGACACCTTCTCATTCATTCTGATATTGCTGGCCACAAAACCCTATAGTAGTAGCTTATTCTGCACAACAGTCTAGGCAGGCTTTGACATTCTTCAGTGGCTGTTGCTTGTAGTGTACTCCATATATAAGGCAGAGGTGAACAGGCACATGCATACAATTTTTGCAAATCATTTAAATTTTTGAGTAGTAATTGTAACAAAGATTCATTCCCATGGATTCATAAGTTTTAAGGCCACAATAGGCAATTATGATCCATTAGCACCTCCATATTTATGGTATAGTATTGGTATCCCAGAGGTTATGGAGGAAGCAGTGCTGCTTGCTGAACCTTAACTCTACACTTTCTAACTTTTAAACAATTCATATGATTGAGCTGCTATACACATGAAAGAGCATGTGAGTTCGGTTGTAATCTGTTCGGGTGAGTGATTGCCTCTTGTGTTCTGTGTTTGCACAGAGCATAGGTTGGTGGGCTCCTGGATTACAAGCAGCTAATATCCATACAAATAATTCTGCCATCAACTTCTACTGGGCTACTAATGAAATTCTATTAATTTACATTACAAATGTTTATAATATAGTCTTGATATTAATCAAATGTTCCCACTGGGGATTTTAGTCCATGCCTTGAAAGAGAAAAGTCCAGGTATACAATATCGATCGCTACAAATTCTCATGGCAAACTCTTAAATCAGAGTAGTAGCAGAGAGGTAGCTGTATTAGTCTGTATTCTAACAAAACAAAACAGCAGTCATGTAGCACTTTAAAGACTAACAAAATGGTTTATTAGGTGATGAGCTTTTGTGCGCCAGGCCCACTTCTTCAGATCTATAGAATCTCCAGTCCAGACTCAGTTATATAGCACAGAGGTCCAAAAGAAACTGCAATAAAAACTGACAAATCCAATACATGAACTGAAGGAAGGGGGTGAGGGGTGGGAGACGTTTAGTGTCTTGCCTGAGATCATTACGAAATGATGGGCTACTAACGAAGTTCTGTTGATCATAATGATGATTGTAATGACCTCAGGCACAGCACTTAATATCCCCCACCCCTCAGCTGCCTCCTTCATTCACATGTTAGATTTGTCAGTTTTTATTGCAATTTTTTTTGCACCTCTGTGCTATATACCTGAGTCTGGACTGGAGATTGTATCAATTTGAAGAAGTGGGTCTGTCTCACAAAAGCTCATCGCCTAATAAATCATTTTGTTGGTCTTTAAAGTGCTACAGGACTGCTGTTTTGTTTTCTTAAATCAGAGGTGGTAAAACTATAGCAGAGCCATTGGCATTGGTATCATAATCTCTATCAGTTTTTGTCCATGCTTAGTTAACTCCCATTCTTCTGTAACTCAGCCTTTTTTTTTTTAACCTGAAAGAAACAGTGAATCAGGCTCATTTCCAGATCTTTTGGCTTGGTTTTATATCTTAATAGACTAGCAACAATTTAATCCAAAAGTGGTCACAATTTGTGAGGTCACAAAGCATCATGTTGGTGGATATAGTTCATTACGAGGATGATTTCATCTTTTAGCCCTACAGTTGTGCTAGATGTTTTTGAAATATATAGGTCCTGGCCTGAAGAGTTTACAGTATAATTAGACAAAGTAGAGTTGTATCCTGCTGATGAATCCATTGCAGTCAGGGTCCTCTGCTGCCACAGAATTGGGTAGTGGGTAACAGGATTTTCCCCTGAAAAGCACCTTAAGTGCTTACAGGCGCTGTTAGCAGTAAAGGCAAATTTGTGCCTCCAGCCTCTGACATAACTTTGAGGATTTAAATGTGGTGTGAAGTGCTTACTCCTAAATCCTTAAAATGGTTTAGCAAAAGCCTGAGTTACTTAGCTACCACTGAGGGCACCCTTAGGGGACCACCTGCTGTAGGAAGGGGAAGGATAGATTGCAGTTTTGGTTTGTTTTATTAACATTAAAGGCTAGAGGAAGTCTTCATTTGGGCAAATGCCTCTTTCTGGCCAGCTGCACTACCTGTATGTCACAGAACCTTCTTTCTGTCAGTAATGTATATTCTATAGCAAGTGCAAATTTGTAGGAAGAATGTAACACAGGAAAATATATTCTGCCCTTTTAATGGACCAATACTGCAAATAGGGTACAGATTGACTTTTCCACATTCTAACATTTAGGGGCTGTGGCCACACTTGACCAAAATTTTGAAATGGCTATGCTAATGGCCAAATCGGAGAATACTAATGAGGCACAGAAATGAATATTCAGTGCCTCATTAGCATGCTGCCAGCCGCAGCACTTTGAAAGTGCTGTGTTTCACTCATGCACAGGTCAGCTACACGGGGGTCCTTTTTGAAAGGCCCCCACACATTTCGAAATACCCTTATTCCTATCAGCTGATTAAGGGGATTTCTCTGATTTGGCCATTAGCGTGGCCATTTCGAAATTTTGGCCAAGTGTAGCCACAACAAGGCTGTAACTATGCTTGCATTCCTCTTTCAAAAGAGGCATGCAAATGAAAAAATTGAAAATGCAAAAGGGGTGCAGATTTACCTACGTGGCACTTCATTTGCATATTTTTTTCAAAAGAGGTTCTGTATAAAGAAGAAAATCAGCGTATACATGGCTCTTTCAAAAATAAACCCCATCTTTGAAAGAAAGCTTCTTCCCCAAAAAATGGGAAGAAGGGCTCTTTCAAAGATGGGATTTACTTTCCCATGGGGGGGAAAATAAAAGCAGCAAGTGATTTCATAATTAAATACTGTGTCAGTGTATATACTCATAAGGATTCCCAGGCAAATTCAATTCTGTCATTGCTAAATTCGGGAGTGCTTGACTTTGCAACCTGAATAATCATCTTCTAATGGTAGATTTTTTTTTTTGGTGTGTGGGAAATGTTTTAGGTTTTTAAAATAGCAAATTGAGTAAACAAATTCCATCACTTGCCATCATGTTGATGCCCACATGGTTCATCAGCAGGATGGACCTTAGGATCATCTGGACAGACCCCTACCATTTGAACTAAGGCTGATTACAGATGAATTGTGAGACTCAGGAATCTTGGATTCCACTCCAGGCTCTGGAGAAGAGGGTCTTCTGGTGGTCACAAGAGCCGCGTCTACACGAGCCGGCTACTTCGACGTAGCTGCGCCAACTTCGAAATAGCGCCCGCCACGTCTACATGTGGCAAGCACTATTTCAAAGTTGAAATCGACGTAAGGCGGCAAGACATTGAAGTCGCTATCCCCATTAGGAGATGGGAATAGCGCCCTAGTTTGACGTTGAACGTCGAAGTAGGGCACGTGTAGACGATCCGCGTCCCGCAACATCGAAAGAGTGGGGTCCACCATGGTGGCCATCAGCTGAGGGGTTGAGAGACGCTCTCTCTAGCCCCTGAGCTCTATGGTTGCCGCGTGCAGCAGCCCCTTAAAGCTCCCTGCCCCCTGCGTTCCTGTGCAGGAAGCTGAGATCACATGCAGGCGGCAGCACTGCCACGCAGCCAGCCTGCACGTCCCTCAGCAGCCCCAACCCACCACCCTGCACTGATGGCTGCTCGCCAGCCCCCCAAGCGCCCCCAGGGTACCCCCCCCAAGGGGAGCCAGGGCTCCCAGACAGCCAACCAGCCAGGGATGAGGCAGCGGGGCCCCTCCTGGAAGGAGGCTGAGATCCGGGACCTGCTGGGGCTCTGGGGTGAGTAGGAGGTGCTCCAGGTAATGGGGAGCAAGAGGTGGAACGCAGATGTATTCGCTCAGCTGGCCGAGGGCCTGGCTGTCCAGGGTCACCCTGCCCGCACTCCTGACCACGTCAGGAGTAAGGTTAAGGAGCTGCGGCAGGGTTATGCCCGGGCCCGGGATGCAGCCAGCCGATCTGGGGCCACCCCTGTCACTTGCCCCTTTTACAGGGAGCTCAGGGCCATCCTGGGCCCCCGGTACACCTCCTCCCCCCCCGGCCACTCTTGACACCTCAGCCAACAAGCCCCAGCAGGCCCCAGAGATGGAGTCCACCCCAGAGGCAAGCCCTGCACCCCAGGGGCCCCCCCAGGAGCCCACCCCTGGGATGCCGGAGGAGGAGGAGGGGGACTCCTCCAGCGACAGGGGGCTCTGGATCGCCCTCCCGTCCCGGAGCTCCAGCAGGGCGTCCGCCCAGTGGGTGTCCCCTGACCGTGGGAGTGGACTGTCAGGTATGTACCCTGCCGGTGCACACCCCTGGGGTTAAGGTGTGGGGACAAGAGACATGACCAAGGCCCTCAACATGCCCAGATGACCATGGCCCCAAGGACAGCAGTGGCATGTCCCTCAGAAGAGTGCATCAGCCCCTGCCCCCCAGCAGGACAGCACCATGCCCCATCCCTGGTGATGGGGGGAGCGGAACCTAGGGTCCCCCGGGGGGGGCGGTGGGACACACATCAGCTGCAGCAGCAGCATCTCCCGGGGACGGGGATGGGAAACCAGCAGCAGAGGGGTGGGGGGACAAGGGCCACGGGTCAGGGCCCACACTAACGGCTGTCTCCACTCTTCTTCCCCCATGTTCCGCAGCTGCACCATCGGAGGGCCCGGAGAGCGCCGGCGAGGTGTCAGTGGTCCCAGAGAGTCCACTGGGGCCATCCCAGCCGGTCAGCCCCTCGGCGGAGCACCGACCAGGCCCAGGACGGGGCCGATGGCGGAGCCGCCAGAGGACGGCCACGGACCCCCAGCTGCTCGCGACCCTCCAGCGTCAGCTGGAGGTGTCGGAGCGGCACCTGCGGGTGGAGGAGCGGTGGCTGGAGCTCCAAGAGCGAGCGCTGGCCTGGCGCCAGGAGGCTTGGGGGGCCTTCATGTGGACCTTTGAGTGCATAGCGCAACACCTGACCCCCCATGCTGCTCCATGTGCCGCTCCGACCGCCGTCCCTCCACCGTCTGCCACCCTGCGGCCTGCCGCCGAGGGGGACCTGGGGCCTGCGGACACCGGCCGGCCATATTTGCCGGTTCGCCCGGCCCCCACCCAGCCTTGGCCAGGGCTCCGGCCGAGGCGAGGGTCGCGCCCTCCAACCCCGGGTGCCAGACATTAGGGGTGTGGGGCCGAGGACGTGCCCCCCCCCTTTGTACATATCCCCCATTTGTATGTAGTTTGTGTTGGACCCCTGTTCTGTTCTGCTACCTGCCTCCCCATGTAAATAGTTCCCCCCTTTTTTTCTATAGATATATATATATTTTTAATAAGAGATTGCACTGTTTGGTTTCAAACAACATGTCCATTTATTTGCAAGAAAAGTGGGGGGGTGTGTGCTCTTGGGTGCTCTGTGGTGTGGGCATGGGGGCAGGAAGTGTTGTGGAGGATGGGGGCGTGCAGTGGGTGGCCTGCCAGCATTCACCCCTCAGCCTGGTCAAAATGGGCCCACAGGGCCTCCCGGACCCGGATCCCCTCGGGGTCGACCTGGTGACTGGGGGCAGTGGGTGAATGCACGTCAGCCCTGCCAGCCTCCACAGCCCAGCCCTGGAAGAAGGCCTCTCCTTTGCTCTCCACCAGGTTGTGGAGTGCGCTGCATGTGCCCACAACCTGGGGGATGTTGGTGAGGCCTGCATCCAGGCAGGTAAGGAGACACCTCCAGCGCCCTTTGAGGCGGCCAAAAGTGCGCTCGACCACCTGGTGCGCATGGTTCAAGCGCGTGTTGAACCGCTCCTGGCTGGCTGTGAGATGGCCCGTGTAAGGGTGCATAAGCCAGGGCCAGAGGTGTACGCCGTGTCTGCGACAATGCAGAGGGGCATGGTGGTGTCCCCCCCAGGGATCTCCCACTGGGGGATGTAGGTCCCCGCCTCCAGCCGGCGGCACAGGCCCGAATTTCTGAATACACGGGTGTCATGGGTGCTGCCAGGCCAGCCAACATAAATGTCCAGGAAGCGGCCCCAGCTGTCCACCAAGGCCTGGAGGACCATGGAATGGTATCCCTTCCTGTTGAGGAAGCGTCCTCTGCTGTGATCCGGGGCACGGATGGGGATATGGGTCCCATCCAGAGCCCCAAAGCAATTTGGGAAGCCCAGGGTGGCAAACCCCACGATGGCAGCATCCGGGTCCCCAAGCCACACGAGCTTGTGGAGGAGCAGGGCATTGATTGCGTGGACGACCTGCAGGGGAAGGACATGAGAGAGCACCAGTGAGGGGTGTGCAGGGTGTGTCTGGCCCTCCACCCCAGGGCTCCCCCCCTCAGGGTGCTCCCCCCCTGGACTCCCCCCTCCCAGGCTCCCCCCCTGGGCTCCCCCAGGGCTTCCCCCCCCGGGTCCTCTTACCTCCATGAGGACAGCCCCGACGGTGGCCTTGCCCACGCCAAAGTGCTGCCCTATGGATCAGTAGCTGTCTGGAGTGGCCAGCTTCCAGACAGCGATGCCGACCCGTTTCTCAACCGTGAGGGCACGTTGCATGGAGGTATCCTGGTGCTGTAAGGCAGGGGTGAGCCACTGGCAGAGCTCCAGGAATGTCTGCCAGCTCATGAGGAAATTCTGGAGCCAGCGGTTGTTGTCCCACTCACGGGGCACCAGCTGCTCCCACCAGTCCATGCTCGTGGGGTAGCTCCAGAGCCGGCGGCGTGTGCAGCGGGGGTGGGGGGGGTGGGGTTGGAGGGCAGCAAGGTCTGGGGCTGCTTCCTCATCCCCTGGGGGCAACTCCTCTTCCACGAATAAAAGGTGATCAGCTGCCTCCTGCATAGCACTGAGCAGGGCAAGCACTGCTCCTGCAGGGGCGGGTGTGTGGACCTCTGGCTGCTGCTGCTGCTGCTGCTGGGGGTCCATACTGCTTCGACGGGGTGTGCATGCCTGTGGCTGTGCAGACCGCGTGCTGTGCAGGCTGAGTGTGTCTGGGAGGGGCCCTTTAAGGGAGCGGCTTGCTGTTGCCCCGGAAGTGCTAGTCCGCCCTGTGACCCTGTCTGCAGCTGTTCCTGGGACCCTTATTTTGATGTGGGCCGCTGTGGCGTGTAGACGCTCCCCTGCAGCGCCTACTTTGATGTGGTGCTGCCCAACGTCGACGTTGAATGTCGACGGCACAAGCCCTGGAGGACATGTAGAAGCTATTCATCGAAATAGCTTATTTCGATTTCGCTACATTGAAATAAGCTATTTCAATGTAGTGTCCCCGTGTCGATGTAGCTATGGTGTTCCTGCTTGTTGTCCCCAAGCTTGTCCTCTCCTGCCCCATTCCCATGCATCCTGTCCCTGTCATAATCTTTTGTCTTTTCCACCCCTGGTTTCTGGCCTCAGCCCCATCTCCTCACCTAGCAAGTCCCTGTGTCCATTCTTCAGGTTGATTGTCCCTATCCTTCCTCACTCTCCCAGTCCCAGTATCCTTGTCCCTATCCTTCCTCACTCTCCCAGTCCCAGTATCCTTGCCCACCCAATCTCATTTTTTTCTCTCCTGGCTTCTCATGCAATCTTTCTGCTTCACAGCCTCTAGTTGTGCCCCTTCATCCTGTGTTCCTTAGGTTCACTTGCTCCTAGTCCCAGCCTTCCTCCCAGGACTCATCCAAACTCTGGGTCTCACTTTCACCCAGCTCCTTATCCAAATCTCCTTGTCCTGCCAGTCCCGGTCTCTCAGCCCTGGCTTCTCATCCCATAGCAGTTTTTCCCCAACCACAGACTCCTAATCCATACTTCTCATTTTCCTTCCTGTTCTCAGTCCAAATTTCTCTTTCCTCCCAGCCCCCTGTCAGCCTCCATCCCAATCTGTATCCCATAGTCCTGCATGTTCATCTCTTGATTTCTCTGCTTTCAAATCAGGCATCCACTCCTCTCTACCTGGACCTAGCAGGGAAGGGAGGCAGAAAGGGTAGGAGAAAGAGCCTCTCTGTTTTCAGTTCAGGTGCCTGGACCTGCCACAACCGATAGCAGCAATTTCAGGGAAAATCCTGCCCACTGGAGCACACTAGTGCAGACAGAATCTTGAGGGATTTTAACTGCTAAAAGTCTGAGAAGTCTGTACTGGAGCACATGCTAACTGATTTTTCAAAAGCTTCTTACTTCACCAAAATTGGGAGTCTTCATAGAGATAACAAAAGGCGCAACCCTGACACAAAAACCACCTTCTGTGCTCCAAAGTACATGGGTGCTAGAGATTTTAAAAGATGAGGATGAGAAAATACAATGCGTTTTTTCCAAAGCTTGGCTGAACTTTTTTGTGGACATTTCCAAAATCAGTTAACCAAAGTCAGACACTAAGCATCTCCATTCTCAGCCCACAACATGTTTAATGCTTAGCAGAGTTATAAACAACTGATCCTAGGGTCATATAATGGGAAGCTCTGGGCAACCTGCCACATTCTTGTAGTCCCCTTCCAAACAACAGCAAATCACCTCAAATTCTAAGAAAAGGTGGAAAAAAGAGCCTTCCCCAATCCCTTTGGAGTCTCTGACAAAAAGGACAAATAAAGGTGCCCTCTTCTTCCAGAAAGTGTTTCATAAGTGGCTAGGGTCAGGTAAATAAAAGGAAGACTACTAAATAGCAAGGAGGAGATGTGAGCAGATGAAACTATGTAAAAAGAGAAGAAATTATCCAAGGAGGAATGAAATCTTGACCTGCACTCTTGTCAGTCTCCACAAAAAGAAAAAGACCGTGCTTCATGGTGAACAGTTTAAAGTGCTCCTTCAGAAATTCTGCCTGGTTCCAAAGAGGTTGCTCCTTTTCTAACTCTCTCAGGCTGGCTATTTACTGTTTTCCTTCCCCTCATTTTGCCTTCAGTGTGGAAGATTGAACTCTCCAGGATTTGCCCATTTCTACAGCCACTGAGTCTGGGGGTTCACCTTGTTCCCTATAACAGAGGATCCTACATAAGGCCAATAAATGCGGCAAGGTTTTCAGAATGTCCATCAGTGGAGTAGGACAGCTTTGTCCTATCTACAAGGATATCTCACATTTCTGAAGGTGTCTGCAGAGATATTGGCACTGAGGCCCCTTGCCATTGTAATATGCCACTGGGTACTAACTTGATACTGTTTCAGGAAGTCGTGTCTCCAGTGTCCGCATTGCTGAACACTCCCCTAAGAAGAGGAGAATGTTATTATAGGGACTTCCTTCCAGTTTGAGGAGTGAGCTACTCTGGAGTGTGCCAAAACCCTCTCCCTCTTCTTACACACTGCTACTTCATTCTGAACTGTGCAGGCCTGACCCTGGAGGCTCAGGGAAGATGGGCATATTTGGAACCAGAGAGGAGGAAACTTGCTGGGTAGCCAATGATCTCCTTTTGAGCACTTGCTGCTGGAACAGGTTTTGTTCCCAATTATTTGTGTTGATGGAGGTGAGAGTATGGACATGAATTCGGAGGAGAGCATCTTTCTACGCACATAAAATCCAGACAAGCAACAACCGAAAAAGGGGGAAGAAAAGTGTGTTACATTTTCTTTTCCGTTTCAAAAATGCCACAAGATCCTTACGCGCCACGGACGGAACAGGCTTCTCCTTTTATAACTGTCTCCACTTCTCTCAATCAGCCCTCAAAGTTGTCAGTTCCTTCAGCCATCAGATTTGTAGTTGGAGAAAGAGACTATGCTGGCATCTGTGCTACCTATGAATAAGAAAAGCAGAGATGACTCCGCTGTTGTGTGGAACAGAAGAAAAGGGTAAATGGATTGACTGTGGTTTCTTTTTTATTCTTAAAGAGTTTTTGTGATGTACCTATTTAGGGGGTGAGAAGGGGTTCTATTCCTGTCATCTCAGAGATCGAGCAGCCCTCTAGGTGCTAGCAGGGTGAAACCCATTCAAATGCAGTGTGTTTTGTGCACCACTTCAGTACTACTTCAGCCTTTGATAGAAGATGGAAATGGGATTTCAACAGACATAAGACTAGGGTGATCATATCTCCCTGTCCCAAATACGAGACAGGGAGATATGGTGGGGTAAGGCAGCTCCTCCTGGCTGCACCAAGCCCCAGGGAGCTGGTGCCCTGCCCCTGCTCAGTGCTGAGGAACTGGCAGCTATGGGCACTCCCTGCCTGGAGCCCTGGGGAAGCAGCAGCCGCTGGTGCCCCCCACCTCAGCCCAAGGGAAGCAGCGGCCGTGGGCACTCCCTGCCTGGATCCCCAGGAAAGCAGGGGCTGCAGGCACTCCCACCCCTTCACCAGCCCCCAAGGGCCTAAATGCAGGACAATTTGTCCCTTTTTAAAAAATAAGTCAGGATGCCTTTTTGGCACCCCAAATATGGGATCCTCCCACCTAATACAGGATAGATGGTCACCCTAAATAAGGTCTTCTGCAGACCCACAACTGGGATGGATTTCATCTTCATTGTGGAAATTTCTAGAGGCCCCATTGCAAATCCTATTTGTATTTAATGGTAATAACATATTAGTTCACATTTAACAAGTAAACCAATAATAATATACAAAATGTTATCTTTGCACAATGTGGCTATAGTAAAGTTGGAGGTACTTTAACTTTGGTTGTTTCCTACATGGAGAGGTCCTGATTTCTTAGTCTTCCTGTACCATTTCACTTTAATACTTGTTTCTCAACATTTAGTTTCCCTTTGTGCTTAATGATTCATGTTGTGATACATCTAGGGGAACTTAAAGAAAAAGACCAAGTTAAAGACCAAGCAGGGAAACTCTCAGCCCTGTAAGAAGTATAGAGAAGAAGTGAAGCGCAGTGGTTAGGGTGAAAGCTGGCACTCTCTGGGGCGTTGAGAAGAGGATTACAGCTGACAAAATGGACTGGCAAGCATGCGGAGGCAGAGATTTGGGTGGATATGGTAGACTGCAGAGGCCTGCTACAGCCTCGTGGTGAGCTTTTGAGCCTCTTTCCAACTCCCTTTCTGCTAAAGGTAGTTGGTAGATATCATACAGGTGAACAAAGTATCACGTAAAGCAAACAAGCAGTCATGTAGCACCTTAAAGACTAACAAAACAATGTAGTAGGTAATGAGCTTTTGTGGGGCAGACCCACTTCTTCCGATCTGGAGATATGCCATTTCCAGTACAGCACTGATGGTTATGGCATACCTCCAGATCTGAAGAAGTGGGTCTGCCCCACAAAAGCTCATTACCTAATACGTTATTTTGTTAGTCTTCAAAGTGCTACATGACTGCTTGTTTGATTTGTTAGAATACAGACTAACATGGCTACCTCTCTGTTACAGGATGAAGTAGATTACCTAATATGATTATCCAGATCAGAGGTTTGCAACCTGCAGCTGTTAAGGACTTCTTTGTGGCTCCCAACCTTATAATTGCCAAGTAAAAAAAGAAAGCCTCCTGATTATTTTTGTTAATGGTGAATGTCTAAAAGCCCAACAATGAACAACTAATATCTAGATAGCAAACACTATGTAATCTGAAAACATTGGATAACTCCCCCTTTAATATGTGCAGTGTACTGTGGATATAATACTGTATCTGTATTTTGAGCGTTGTTGCTACTAAAGTCTTGATTATGAAAAGGAAAAGGAAGCTTGCGGCACTCCTGCTGTGAAGGGCAACACACATTTTAAGAAAGAAAACTGAAATTAAACTTGAGGTAAAATTGGCATAATTAAAGTAGGTTCAGGAGTGAAAGTCAGAAAGATAGTGGTACAAACACACACACGTAAAGTGTGAGGAACTAGAATATGTAAAAAGTTTGTGAATGTCCTGCAGTCAGCATGTATCGCATTACAAATCATTGTGTGAGTGCTGTTCTTAAAATAGGGGTTCAAAAAGTACAGTTTGTCTTTATTAAGGGCCATTTCATTTTCACATGCATTATGGCTCTTGCATTATTGATTTTTTTACCAAATTTAAAAAAAAGGCTCTTCTTGCTATTTCAGTTGCTGACCCCGATGTACATTATTTTAGACAGATATTAGTGGGTCTTCTCCCCATTCCTGATGAGTAAATCAGTCCCTTCCCCCACACCCA
This sequence comes from Carettochelys insculpta, assembly GCF_033958435.1. Lineage (NCBI taxonomy): Eukaryota > Metazoa > Chordata > Testudines > Carettochelyidae > Carettochelys > Carettochelys insculpta. Next base: position 16,065,562 of record NC_134150.1, on the reverse strand, counting down.
GCCTGCTGCACAATTTTAAGCTTGAAGTCATCTTTGAAGTCATAGATGGGTCATAACAGAAACAACATCTTTGCACCTGGGCAAATGCCTGCCTTTCAAAATGCGTTTTCCAGGAAACAGATAACTGAATTACCTGAGGGCTGATCCACTTCAAAGAGTCTCTTTGTAGGATACATAATCAGATTCTGATGCTTTGATCAAGGGAATCTACCAACTGCTTATTTGATCACAACTCTATGTGCCATGAAAAGATACCTAATCAATTACAGAGCAGACATCTGCTCTGAATATTATTATTGATGACTTGATAGAAAGAATGCCTACTACAAAGAGTAAATCCATCAGGAAAGCTGGCAGGTGGCTGAGAGTAGGGGACTCAAGTTGGGCAGTGGGTGGCCAGCCAAGAAACAAGTAGCCAATGATTAGATAAGAGCATCTGTTGTGCATTCATGCTGAATGGAACTGAAGTAGCTACCACAAAGAAAGGTCTGCCCATGTTCAGTCTTGACACTAACCTGTGCTCTTATGTGACCATTCACAAGCCTACTGCTTGATTCATGGCTCCCTTTCCCATTCTCCCTGCAGCCTCATATAGTTTCAGAGCAGAAAAGGTGTAATTCCCCTGTACTGGGGCATGGAGGCCGGTCCTGGAAGGCTCAGAGTTGATAGTGGAGCAGTACTTGCTTTCTGTGTGCCATGCATAGAACTGTGCATCTCTGCAGGCTTTCAATAGCTGCTAAGAGTTTGAGTTTGAATCCAGATCAAAGCTTACCTTCTGCCACCTCCCAAGTTTCAGGGTGTTCTGGTCTTTTGCTTCAGGCTATCTGTACAGTGTGACTGTAATGCTGCTTTGTACCTGTAGAGTTCCTGGACTTAGTATTCTGATCTTTATACAGGAACCAGCAAAGGAGAATTCAGGAAACCCACTGTGTTGCCATGGTTCTACTTCAGGTCCCCATTATGGATCTCTCTTTAGTGCTTGCAAACAGGCCTTGCACCACTCTACTACTATTAGGAAAGGTAGAGAGCTTCATCTGTTTCATCTGAATGTACTGTAGGTTATTAGAGAAACAAAGAATTAACTTAAGCAGAGGTCATCCAAGAAAGTGCTAGCTCAAATTGGGACCTCATTATTAAGGACCGATGTAAAGAGCTGCCAGAGAAGCCATTTGCACTGTACAAGTTTATTGTTCTTACAAACCCCAAGAACTATGCTGCTTGGGCTAGGCAGAATTCAATTTTTTTATGTATCTTTAACAGATAACATCAAGGAATTTGAGCTTTTTTCAGTTTTATCAATTTAAACTTTAACAATTGCAAGAAATTACAGATATGCGAATTATATAGTGACAGCAGATGCTGAGATACAAAAAGTTAGCACTTTATGGCTACGTCTACACTAGCCCCAAACTTCGAAATGTCCACGCAAATGGCCGTTTCGAAGTTTACTAATGAAGCGCTGAAATGCATATTCAGCACTTCATTAGCATGCGGGCAGCTGCGGCACTTCGATATTGACGCACCTCGCCGCTGCGCGGCTTGTCCCGACGGGGCTCCTTTTTGAAAGGACCCCGCCTACTTCAAAGTCCCCTTATTCCCATGAGCTGATGGGAATAAGGGGACTTCGAAGTAGGCAGGGTCCTTTCGAAAAGGAGCCCCATCGGGACGAGCTGCGCGGCGGTGAGGCACGTCAATTTCGAAGTGCCGCAGCCGCCCGCATGCTAATGAAACGCTGAATATGCATTTCAGCGCTTCATTAGTAAACTTTGAAATGGCCATTTGCGTGGCCATATCGAAGGTTGGGGCTAGTGTAGACACGGCCTATAAGAGCTAAAACACAAGTTGTCAACATCACATGCCAAAATATATGAAGTAAATACCTTTAAATTAAACTGTAGTACATTCTCAGGCAGCATTTTTCTTACTTTGCCTATCTGTGTTTTGATTGTCATTGAGGGAAATATTTTTTCATCATTGGTGCCTACAGTGAAAGTGACTTATACTGAAATTTACCAATAAAAACCTAATCCTTCCAAGCTCATGACTATTCTTGAGCTAAAGCATTCATGTAACACAGAGCAGAGAAAGCAGGCATCTCTTAAGAAGCCCCAAGATCCAGCATGGATTCCTCCTCTTTCTGTCTCAGGGATATTTCTGTTAGGGTCAGATACCTCCATTAAGCTACAAATATGGGCAAGACAGACTATCTGAACAGACTGCTGTACTCCTTGCAGGAGTCTGATTTGTATTGTATATCCCTCAAGTTTCACTTCACTTAAAAGCCACTTCTGACACAAAAAGAAAAAAGTGCCGCATCACACTGTTACTCAAATATTGTCTCATTTTCCTCATATAAGTAAAAATAAATTAATTGGAATATGAATCTTGTACTTGCATTTCAGTGCATAACATGTAGACCAGTATAAACAAGTCATTGTCTGTATGGAATGTTACTTTGTACTAACTGAGCTAGTGCTTTTAATGTAGCCTGTTGTAAACCTAGGCAAGTGCAAATGAAATTGAGACATGATAAAGGTATAAAAATAATGAAAGGTACAAGGCAGATTGGAGAAGATAGATTAAATCAAAATGAAAGGCAGCAGATTTAAAACTGATTTTAACATGATGGCTACGTCTACACGTGCACCCAACTTCGAAATAGCTTATTTCGATGTTGCGACATCGAAATAGGCTATTTCGATGAATAACGTCTACACGTCCTCCAGGGCTGGCAACGTCGATGTTCAACTTCGACGTTGCTCAGCCCAACATCGAAATAGGCACAGCGAGGGAACGTCTACACGCCAAAGTAGCACACATCGAAATAAGGGAGCCAGGCACAGCTGCAGACAGGGTCACGGGGCGGACTCAACAGCAAGTCGCTCCCTTAAAGGGCCCCTCCCAGACACACTTTCATTAAACAGTGCAAGATACACAGAGCCAACAACTAGTTGCAGACCCTGTATATGCAGCACGGACCCCCAGCTGCAGCAGCAGCAGCCAGAAGCCCTGGGCTAAGGGCTGCTGCCCACGGTGACCACAGAGCCCCGCAAGGGCTGGAGAGAGAGTATCTCTCAACCCCCCAGCTGATGGCCGCCATGGAGGACCCCGCTATTTCGATGTTGCGGGACGCGGATCGTCTACACGTCCCTACTTCGATGTTGAACGTCGAAGTAGGGCGCTATTCCCATCCGCTCATGGGGTTAGCGACTTCGACGTCTCGCCGCCTAACGTCGATTTCAACTTCGAAATAGCGCCCAACACGTGTAGACGTGACGGGCGCTATTTCGAAGTTACTGCCGCTACTTCGAAGTAGCGTGCACGTGTAGACGCAGCCGATATGTATTAAACCTGGGGAACTCATTGCAACAAGATAACGTTGAGCTTAGCAAGATTCAGAATGCAACTGGATATCTGTAGGATAACAAGAAAACGCACTGTCACATTGGATAGAATTTAAGTGTTTGTAGTAAGGATACAAACTTCTGTGCTTTCAGTTCCTCTGCTAGTCTCTAGCTAATATGGATTAGAAAGAAGAGTCTTTCACTAAGATAAAGTTTTGCAGTGAGAGGCGAGGGGACTCACCAGCAACAGGGCATTGACCAGTTCCCCTCTTCTCCTGTATACCTACTGGCTGTGCTAGAAACCACCCCACCCTCCATTGCAGAGTGTGCATGGTGCCCTCCACGTGCACACTTCCCTTGCCAGGGTGAAGCATGAAGCTGCCAGCGGGATATCCTCAGCCTGTCCTTGGCAGCCAGGCTTGCTCATCCATTTGCCAAGTGGGGTTTCCCCTGCCTCATGCTCCACAAAGTTGGTGTTCTTACACTCCAGAACTCCCCTATGAAGTGGCTGCTCCATCTCTTCTGAAACACCCTTAACTTTTCATACACCTCAGCTTGCACCATCCCTTCCATCTACACACGACCCATCTGTCATTGGCATCCTCCATCTTGAACCAAACTAGTCTCAGTGTTGCTCCCCTCATTCCTTTGCCCCAGGGCCAGGCTGGGGCTGAATGCTTGCTCTAACTAGGGTAATAGGTTCTGTCTCCTTTCTTTCCCCCCGCCCCTGTCTCTCCCCAGTGGGAGAGGCGCTCCTACGTCTGCTAGAAGAGAACTGGGCCCTGGAGGCTGAACAGATGATGAAGCAGTCCCATGGCTGAGTGGAATGGGCTATGGCTGCCACCAGTGGCAGGCAACATCGGGGCATCTTGGCTGCTCCCTCACCAGAACCCTTGAGAGATGGAGGCCAGGGCAGCCTTGCTTATGGGAAGTGGGAGACTTGGAGCTTCAGCTTGATTTAAGTAATGAGGTCGGGGCTTTTGCCCAGGCTCTGTAGTGGAAGGCTTGCATACTGCATAATGGTGTAATGTACTGTTTTATGTATCCAAAAAAGCAGGCTCTCTGTGTTTAGATGGTATTCCCCATACCAGCACCAGCCACTTAGGAGCAACGTAGAAAAAAGGACACCAATATGTTACTAGTAACAAATGTCTACTGTACTCAGTACTTACATAGTGGTTTTCAGTGCTTTTTTGGTGCCGGTACTCAGACCTCAGCAGCCCCAGTCATGGGACTGGCTGGGGGTGTACTGGCACCTCTTTTTTTTTTTTTACAAAAAATGGTACTGGTAGCTTTTAATACTCAAACTACTGTACAAATATTAACTAGCCCAGACAGCACTGCAGTGTAGGCAGATGATGTTATCCTCATTTACCATGTGGAGGCACTGAATAATGCAAGAGCACGTAAAAAGTAAGAAGAGGGCTTAAAACATAAGGCCATATTTCACAGGACTGGTGTAAGGCCTGAGGCTGAGGAAGAGTGGTCAAGACCATGCTAATATAAAGCAAAGCTAAGCTGTAAGCAAAAAGTAGGCCCTACTCACAGATTCTGGAGGGAACAGAGCTGCTACTGCAGAAACACACGTGCCTAAGAGGTACTAGGTACAAAATTGCAAACACCTAAAGGGAAGGTACCAGAAAATCCCATTAAGAAACATCTTAGTACCAACACACTCCCCATAGGTAACAGGAACATATAGACCCAGGCTCAGAATAGGGTGAGGATGACAGGATGATGTCCAGTGATGTTTTGATCAAACCGCCATGTACAGAATAATGGGTGGTGTCTAGACATGTTAGAGTGTGGCACCCGGATACGTCAGGAGTAATGTATAACTTCTTTGTGTAAAAATGTACCTTACTGGGTGGGGCTCTCCTTGTCCAGCTGAGGGGGCAGTGGAAAGTCCGCCACTGACAGCTGCATCCTTTGTCACGGGCTCACGTTCTTCCTGTCCTCATGGTGTCTGCCAGGTGCTGTTACTGTGCTTTGTTTACACTAAATCTGACCTGGAACATTTGCACCTTATCTGATTGTTTGAAGCTTGGGGTACTCTTGAAATCTGCTGTGCTGGCTATTTGTGCAGAGCCAGGACAACACACAGAGGAAGCACACTCAGGCAGCTGAACCACTATCTACCTTTAACAGAGCACAGTACTTGTCAGGACATCCAGACCCACCAACAGGGAGGGGGATGGGCAACAGGGGCAGTTGTCCCAAAGCCTGGCATTTCAAAGGGGCCCAGAACTCTGGCTGGCAGCCAGAGCTCCAGGCCCCCTGGAAAGTTGTGTCAGCACAACTCAGCCACTCTGAATAGCTCTAAGCAAGGGGGTTGGACCCAGCACCATCATGTGAGTGGCATTAAAGGCAGGCTAGCCTAGGCCCTGGGCCCCCTCCCATGTTGCCCTGGGGCCCGCAGTAGCTGTCGGCCACACTGAAGATGCCTCATCAGTCATTTCTAGCCACAGGATACATAGAGACAGATTTTCTAAAGAATTCAGTCTCCACTTATACCCTAAAAGAAGTGACCAGATTTTCCAAAGAACTTCGTACGTTAGGTGCTGAATCTCCTGTTTACAGTCATAGTACTTACCCAAGGTCACCCAAGACAGCAACAGAACAGATACTGTGTCTGGAATTCTTGTCTGCCAGTTTCATGATCAATGTACTGGGCAATGCTGTCTCTGAGTATACCTTCTCCATTCCTTCCACCAAGAGTCTTTGTGTATTCCACTTATATTTAATGTGGTGTTAAACTTCTGTACGGGAAAAGGGGGCCAGCACCATGTGGCACACAACTAGACTCGATTTTTTATAAGTAATAAACTGTTCCCAAGCCTGACTATATTTGGCATATCTGATTTTTCTTGTGTGTGAGAATTTTTCCATGACTAGGGACCTCCCAGAACTTAAGTCTTTTATTTGTGGCTGGAAATTATAATGAATCCTGTTAATTTGTGAAGGAACTCGTTGCCAGGGAGGGTTGTGATTCTTACACAAATGCATGGAGAAGCAATGTTCTAAAATTACACAAATGGCAATAATGAATTGACCCTTTTGCTGCTGATGATTGAGCAAAGTGCACCTAGTACAATGATCCCTTCACTACCGCAACATACATTACAATGGGTGTGTAGACATGACATTCTAGTGAATACAATGGGACATCAATAAGGTTTAGGAGCATGGATGCTGGTGCAATGACCCAGGAGTGAAGACATTAAAAGGAAATTGATCAGGTTGCTGAAGCAAAAATGGCAATAACGTGTCAAGATTTTGAAGTGAGGCTGTGACTTTAGGTATTTTCGCAATGGGGATGGAAAGGAAGAGAGAGAAATTAAATCAGCCTGTTTTAAGAAAGGTTTTCAAACTTTGCAGACCACAAATTATGAGTCATTCAAACAAATCACTGAAACTCCTGTGGTTTCTGCATGGTATGCTCTGGTTTGTAGTGGCTTATCAATAGAACTATACACATCAAGATTGACCAATCAATGGATTCTTGGAACCAGAGTGATATACTACTGCTAATCATAAATGTCAGAAGAAGTTTGATCATTTGGATTCCTGAGCATTGGTTGATAGGCTAATAAAATGTTAATTCTATTATATTTCCTCTTTTTCTCTGTGTTTTAGACAAACTTTGAGTCATTAGTGGACTGCCTGCTGTAGAGATCTTTGGGTTTCACACAGTCTGGCAGTTGCTGTCACTGGAAAGGAGGTCTGCATCAAATCACAACAAAGGAGAGAAAAAAAAATCTCTTATTACTAGTGCTGTCACCTTTCTTAAAAAGATGGCAAAGATGTTCAGAAGGTTTTTTTTTTTTTTTAGAAAGAATGTATTTTTGAAATCTAGCAACTTTTTCCAGCACCAAGTATTTTAACTCCATAGTGGTGGCTTTCTTTTGTCTCCCTCTGTGACCTATCATGTTGTTTTTCACAACATGTTGGACTGCAGTAACCAAAAGCCATCAGTTCGATGTTATGCTCAGTATCAGTTCTGAGCGCGTTTGATGTACAGTGCTTTCCAACTAAATTCTGAGGGTTGGATTTTCCAAAGTAAACTTGGAGCTGTGGGTCTGGAAGGAATGAAAAAGCAACTGTGATATCTCCCCACCCGCTCTCCTGGGCTACATTTAAAAAAGTAATAAAAACAAAGAATACCTAATAGCCTTGAGCTCAGCAGTGCAGTTGGACTCTAGCCTGATGTTTGAATAACATCTCTGCTGTGGTGAAATCTGCCAGCTTCTGCCTCAGAGATAGTGCCAATATCATGTCTGCACCTGTTTTTTTATGAATGTAGAGGTCTTTTTGTGCCTTTGTTTCATCCCATTGCAACAGTTATAAGCTCCCTTTGCTTGTTTTGCTGTGTGCAAAATTAACAGAGGGCCCTGGTACCAAACCCTGTTGCTAGGATTCTCTCTGACACTGCATGGACTGAGTACCTAACCAAGTTTTTTGCACTTGTTGCCAGTTGGGAGTTTTAAGGTATTTTTTCTTGAAACACAGAAACCATTTAGAAGCTTTCTGATCTGGTTTCACCTTGCCATAAAGTAACCATCCAAAACAACCTGATGCTGGTCTGCTCACTTGGTGAGAATTTATTGTACCCTTTGCAAACATCAAATGCCATACAGGCTTCCAAGCCACAGTCCATTTCAAACCCAGAAAACACCCATTTAAAATCTCTTTAAGTTTGCACAGTGACAATGTACCTGTCACACCATTTTCAAACTCCAAGTACTAAAAAGCAAGGAAATGAAAAATTAAGGGCATCATAAATCCTACACTATCCCCACGATAAACATAAACACATGGGGCTGGATTCTCAGCTGTGCTGTGTTTGGAATCGGTGCAGCTGAGCAGAGCAGGAGGGAAAGGTGGCTCTGAGCCACCTCTCTGTTCCTCTGATCCTGGGCCAGCCAGGGGCAGAACTGGCTGCCTGGGTAATTTAGAGCAGCCTAAGTGATGTTTTTAAAGTATTCTGGTTGTAATGATGCCACAGGAATTGCTGCTGCAGCCCAGGATCAGTGGCATATTGTACATTCCTTCCCTTCTGTCCCCAACCTGACATGCTCCCTTCCAAGTGGGAATCCCTGACTACATTTTTACAATAACCCCATGCCTGTTTAGTACTGCTAGGGAACACAAAGCAGCAATCCTGGTGGCTGAAAAAAGGCAAATATAGTGCCCATCTTTAAAAAAGGAAAGAAAGACAATTGTAGGAACTATAGACCGGTCAGCCTTACCTCAGTCCTTGGAAAAATAATGGAGGGGATCCTCAAGGAATCCATTTTGGAGCACTTGGAAGTGGGGGAGTGATCAAGAGTAGTCAACATGGATTCACCAAGGACAAGTCATGCCTGACCAATGTGATTAACTTCTATGATGAGATACCTGGCTCTGTGGAAATGGGAGAGTCACTGGATGTGATATACCTTGTCTTCAGCAAAGCTTTTGATAGCCCTCGAGGTGCTAGCAGAGTGAAACTCATTCCAATACCATGTGTCCTGTCCACCACTTCAATCCTACTTCAGCCTTTCATAGAAGATGAAAGTGTGATTTCAATGGTCATAAGACTAGGGCGACCATATCTCCCTGTCCCAAATATAGGACAGAAAGATATGAGGGGAGGACCAGCTCCTCCAAGCCCCAGGGAACCGGAAAGGAGGTGGCAGCTGCCCTTCCTCCCAGAGCCCCTGGCCATGGCAGCTCCCAGGATCTCCAAGGAAGTTGCGGGGAGAGCAGCCATGGTGCTTCTCCCCTGCTTTCCCGAGCCTCAGCGACAGAGACGGGGCAGCCGTGGCACTTTCCCCTTGGCTTTTCCCAAGCCTCAGCTGCAGGGATGAGGCAGCTGTGGCTGCCAGCGGACAGTATGGGACAATTAGTCCCTTTTCTAAAACAAGATGGGATGCCTTTTTGGCATCCCAAATACGGGAACATCCTGCCAAAAATGGGATGGATGGTCACCCTACTAATAGGATATAGCAGTTGTCCGCAAAATCAAGTGTATGAAGAGATTATTGTCTTGTCTGCAGCTGTGTTCTCTGCAGTGTGAAAGCACAGAAAAATGATGGTTGAATGGGTAGATTTTGCATTGCTGGACTCCCTTGACACCTTCGCTCCTCCTTTTCTGTTACATTATGAATAATTCCTCTTGCTATGGGGCATTCCATGGAATTCTGCCACCAGAGAGAAATGAAAGGAGAGAGAGCCCATCTCGCTGAAAATATTATGATTGAAATCTGAACCTCCTTAAATAGCAAAACTCTGACTGACTTAAATGAGGCCAGGATCCCTGCCTCTGTAATAACACTTGGATGGGAAAACATACAAAACTTGGTCAAAAAGTTCTAACATCCTTCCTTCTACAAGAGGTGTCTGGCTATACCTGTGCATGATTAGAATTGATCCTAATCCCACTCATCTGAGGGTGCTCAGCGTGTAGCAGGATCAGGACCTGAAACTTACTTCCAACAAGAGCAGGGAAATCTGACCCACAATATTTCAGAGAGAAAAGCCTTTTCAGTGACATTTTCCACTAACAAGATGTGTTAAACTCATGGGTCATACTTTGAAAGCTGGAGAGTTGGGAGTGGGAAGTTCTCTAAATTCACAAGAAAGATGAAAAAGGAGAGAGACTGAGCCGGAACAAGGTGAAAGGACAAGGAGCGGCAATTTTCCCTAACTCTGCTTGTGACCAAACCTGGTGCAGAGAGTTCCATCTTGTCACACTGGGGAAAAAAAACAAAAAAACAAAACACGCAGTTGAAGAGGTGGTTGCTGTTACATTAGTCAAGGGAGTGAAGAATTAAAAAATCGGAATAATAATGAAAAGCTCTGTGTTAAGGGTTTCCAAAGCTTCTTGAGAGCTTATGTTTAGTTTTGTATGTAAAGAACCAAATCCTGTTGTCTCTTGGAGCCTTTCTGCAGCATTGCTTATGGGCTTAAGCTTTGTAGAAAGGAGTTAAATGGCACTGTATTTTAGTATTAGCTTATGTAGAAGTGGATATGTGCCGCTTGCCATTTCTCTTATGGTATATGCATTCTAATAAACAGGACCTCTGATAAAACCATGAATGTCACTTATATGTTATATGACACGCTGGGTGGCCTGTGTTAATTTATACATAAATCTTTTAGGGGTTCAGTGGAAGAAGTTGATGATCTTTTTTTTTGTTTCAATCAGCCAGTCATGTCACCACCAGGAAGAAAACCTTCCACACACCATTATTGAGGAACAATAGAAGAAAGCAAACCCAACTGCTACTATGTATTGTCCATAAAAATCACATTAACCAAACCCATTTCCAACATTAACTTCCCCACTGTTGGCAAATTCAGAGTCAAGTTCAGATAAAAAATAATTATTTTTTTGATTATTTGGGATTTTGGACTGAAAGCAGTTTTGAATTCTCTTGAGCACTTTCAGCTGGTGAGATACGTATCTTTAAGACCTAACTTTCAGCTGAAACTTGAATTATAAATACCAAACTTAGTACACATGGAAAAGGCTTATACTTGTACCTTGAGTTTCAAAGTCAGTTATAGTTATGGCAAAGAGCATTACGTACGTAGATCTAATTACTAGATTATTAGGTAGTAACTGAGAGGAAGCCGTGTTAGTCTGTATTCTAGCAAAACAAACTAGCAGTCATGTAGCCCTTTAAAGACTAACAGAATAATTTATTAGGTGATTATTTTGTTAGTCTTTAAAGTGCTACATGACTGCTGGTTTGTTTTTTTAGATTATTAGATGACATACTTAGCTCTAATTATAACAGTCCCTTCACTACAGTGTGTCCACAGGAAATGATCTGCCATCACCCCTTTACAGAGTCAATAGGTGATCTATGTATCATATCTATACTAGACTCAATAAATCCAACCCTGCTGGATTGTTCTCTGTCTGTGCATTTAAGCAATGGGCTTAAATTGCAGCAAGGAAGGTTTAGACTGGACATTAGGAAAAATTTCCTAACTGTCAGGGTGGTTAGGTACTGGAATAAATTGCCTTGGATGGTTGTAGAATCTCCATCACTGGAGATATTTAAAAACAGGTTAGAAAAATATCTAACAGGGGTGATATAGATGGTACTTAGCCCTGCCTTGAGGGCAGGAAATTGGTCTTGATGATCTCTTGAGCTCCCTTCCAGTTCTAATATTCTGTGAATCTGGCTGGTAGTATGGGCATACCCCAAGAGACAGCAGGTTAATGACAGCCTTTCGAAGTGCATGACTGAGTGTGGGCAGCGTGGAGCAAACAAGCACATCTGATCACACTGGGATTGGTATATTTGTGTGTTTATTACCTTCTCAGCTGAGCCATTCTATCCATAGGATGGCTTGGGGCAGCCTCCCCAGGCCTATGGCTTTGGGGGGGGTCCCATGGCAGGTGCCTCAATTGTCCTGTGGACAGGACAGTCTCCCATATCGAGGTTAGCCTGCAGAGCCCATGGCAACCTCAGGGATTAGGGGCCTGGTGTGGGCCAGCATTGGGGTCAGATCCCCTGCACTCGAGACAGTGGTAGGAGCCACAGGAAGTAGAGCGATGCAACAAACTGCTCCACTCTGCCACCATCTCCCAGCCAGGTCATTTTGCTTCACCTCCGTGGTGGAAAATGGAATGCCCTGGCATCGGGTCCAGCCCATTCCATTCTCCCATCTGGAGAACCCAGAGCAACACAGCTGAGAGCCAGGGGAGTGGAGCAAGTTGCTGGGTCACTCCACTTCCTGCATCTGCCATCACTGTGGCCAGCCCCTGCTGCCACCTCACACCAGGCCCCCTCAGTAGTCCCCTGGGTCTTGTTGCTCAGGGGAGAGGGCTTCAGGAAAAGGGTGCAAGGGGATAGGAGTAGGGGAAGCAGGGATGGGATAGAGCAGGGGTGGGTCTTGCGGGAATGGGTGGAATGTGGGCAGGGCCTGGACCCAGGCCTGTGGGAGGGAGGGTATTAGTGTTCTGGAGAATATTGGTGTCAGTGGAGCTACAAAAGTTTATGCTAGTAATGAACTCTTCCTTAATGAAAACTCTTCTGAAAAGTATGAAGGACATTAATGCCACACAAATCATAGAGAACAAATTATGCCACAAATATAAAACGCTGCAGTTACCCAAAAGGATAACCGTGCTCATTAACAATGGCATAAAAATCTGCACTGAGCAGATTAAGCACAACTGGTCACAAGAAAGCCATAAGATATAAGGAATAGTTTCTTTATTATAATTAATGTTAATTATTTTACTAGGTTATTTTTTCATTTTCATTTTGGCTGTTAGTAAACTACTAAAAAGAGGGGGATTGGAGATAAAAATCTATAAGAGAGCTAACGTTAGCACTGCTGGAATGAGACAGTGATGTGTAAAATGTTGCCCACAACACTACCAAGGTAATCCTATGCTAACTGCCAGAGGTCTCCTATATCACACTTTGTCTTCCCTGGGCAGGCAGCTTACCAGTAGGCAGTCCCTTTCTGTGAAATGAAAATAAACTTCCATTTCAGACTCCTCTGAACCCATCTAACCCCATTCACTTGCATTCTGAGACAGATTGGCTTCAGATTTCCAGAGATGAGAGGCCAGAAGCTCACTGGCTCACTCTGCCACAAAATTATTTAACACAGTTGCTTAATGAGAAGTGCTGAGAGTATGTTTTCAGATCTTCTCTGGGCTTAGCCTACTTGATTCATGTGCTCTAAACTAGGCTAATTGTCTCCATATGCCTCGTTCAGTGAAATCTCTGTTGTTGGGATCCCAGTCTAGCTGAATTCTAAAAGTTAGCTTAGATCCTGTAAACAACATACTTGTAATTCATACCAGAGGATAAATCCTATTGAGGCTAAATTCTAGAGATGCTTAGTCTCTTGTTTAAAACATGCCAAGCAAACAAGATTTAACCAAGTAATCCACCTTGCTCACTTCCAGAGCCCATTAGGTTCATGAAAGGTTTTTTAAAATAAACAGCTAGAGAACGTGTTTGCTAACACAGTAACAGTAATTATATTGTCTTGAAGAAATGGCCTGCAAACAAGCAAGACAATAAATACTTCTGTCAGTGAAATAACATCAGCCAGCTTCTTGCAGAATGTAGGCTCCATTTTCGAATGTAATGCTCCATGCTTTTTGCTATTAACATTAAGTGAGTTACTTTAAGAACATGTTTGTCTTTCCTATGTTGTGGAAAACATCTTGAGATTCACTTAGGCTATATTTACATGAGAGGTTTTTTTCCAGCAAAACTGGGCTTTTATGGAAAAAACCAATGGAGCATCTACAAGCAAACTGTGCTTTGTCGACAGACTATCAACAAAACCTGGTACATCCACTGGCAGCGTTGTGCCTCTCTGCTTTCAGGTATAACACCTTTGTCGACAGTTTCCTGTTGACAAAAAAGCCGCACAGATGTTCCAGGGGCCCTTTTATTGACAGACGGCTCTTCCGGTTCACCGGGCAGCCCTGTTTGCGGAGCTTCCAATTTGCCGTTCTGTCAAGAGAGTTCCTGGGTAGTCTGGCCGCTCTGTGTCGACAGAGCAGATTGCTCTTTCAATCTGCTTTTGTGTGTGGATATGATCTGTCGACAGAAGTTTTTCCAGAAGACCTCTTCTGACCGTCACTTCTTGTGCTTCTTGCATAGATGTAATGTTAGGATTTACCTTAGCCAGCTACTGTGTTAAAATCACAACATGCCTTGCCCATTACCATTTGAGTATGTATCTTTAAGGATTTGCCTTGGTTTAGCAGTAAATGTTGATACCTTTTAGCTGGTAGTAGTTGTACAAGTCTAAACAGCCTAAGCTGTCATGTCACGCAATCAGTTCTTAAGGCCATGTTGTTGCCAACAATTTCCATTTGCTGTTTTAAAGATGTCCTACTTGTTGTCAAGTGACTACCAAGAGAGAGCAAGAGAGTGTAGAACATTAAGCCTGTATTGTATATTTAGGATGGTGGCATTAGAGGGGGAAAATGCCCTAGCTATTCACTTGCAAATAATGCAGGTATATGCAGGTCCTAAGTTTTTATACCTGTGCACATGGAATAACATCAGTAAAAAAATTCATGATTGTATTGGGTAAATCAGTGTTTTTTAGACAATGTTCTGCTGAACATTGGTGTTTCATGAACAACTCCCAGGTGTGCTGTGAGCAACACTTTTTTGATAGCATATACTGATGGTATTTATTTTCTGTTATTAAAACCAGATACAATGTTCTTCATGGCTCTGATACCAGATTAAATTACTTTATTTTGGTTTTGCTGTATATGTTACTGGTTGTTATGGGTTTTTTTTTTTGGGGGGGGGGGGTTGGCTGGGGTTTTTTTTGGTGTGATGGTTTTTTTAAAGACAATTTTCATATGAGTTTTGCATAAAAATATTATTGTCTGGTGTTCCGTGGTCTCAAAAAAATGTAAGAAACAGTGGGTAAATCATATGCAAGTGCACATACCAGTATATTCCCATAACTGCGAAGCAAACTGAAGTGAAGAATTGCGTGCAATTTCTACATACTGTCTGATGAAGTGGGGTTTAGTATTGGCCTCTAAAAGTGCCACAGGCCTCCTTGTTATTTGTGAAGCAAACACCACTACACGTCTGAGATGACATACCGTCAGTAATCTCTATAATGCACAGTTTCAGAATTCAGGCCCACAATGTCCATCAGGCCATATAGGCACAAAATCTGTTGGGCATTCACCAGACATCATGGAATAATTATGTGGCTTTTAAGGTTTCAGCAGTTGGGGCAGGAGTGTAACATCCTGCTTGGGCTGCATAGGACCCTACAATGTAATATATTGGCTGTCTAGCTGGATTGAGCTATACTCTCACGCTAGCCACCCATATGTAGTAATATAAATAGTTTGAAGTTGTTCACTTCTATTAGACCCTGGCAGTGCCTGGAGAAGGAGACTTTGGTTTGGCATGAGAGCTGTAGGAGTGTCAGGTTATATCTCAGCACTTATTGTATTTTTACACTCGTTAGCTTTTGCATGTAATCCGGTTGGACAGGGCAAAGAAAACAAAAAACACCTGAGAGGGATGGCATGGCAAGGTGCCCTGTGCTATTCTAGCCAGCATGTGGTTTTTTCACTCAGTGCTGTGATGCTTCAGGCAACAGCTGGGCACATAAATGTCTGTCAAACTTCAGTGCACCTGGAAGCACCTTCAGAGCACTGGGGCATAGAATGTCCTGGCCTACCTGAAAATATAATCATTACCAAGCAGCAGCAGTTAGTCTCTTTATACTCTGGTATCTGTGAACTGCAACAATAAGAAGTAGGAGCAAATCAAGCTGTGGCATGAAGAGCTTAGAATTCAAGTTCCAGAGTGTTTTTGAAGTACATATATAGCAAAGAGAAAATGGGACAAATTCCTCTTCAATGAGTGGCAATACAGATGTAGATATAGCACTGTATAATTGACGTGCATTAATAAGCATGCTTTTAATATGACATATATCTGTAGTATTTATAATCTTAACATTTCTATATGTCTAAAACCTAAAAGCAAGGGGAGCACACACAAGCTGTGCTTGCTATGATAGGAATCCTGTCATTGCTATACGGATGGCTACGTAGAGCTAATCCTACATGCTGATGAGTGCTGGTTACTGCAGCTTTCCTCAGGAGAGACTGGCTTGCTGATGTTAAGGGCTGTTTATATACCTGTGTTCTGGGTTTCTCCTAGGCTCCAGCTCTTATCCTCAAGCAAAACTGTTGCTCCACTGCCATAATAATTCTGTCTTATGTCATGATTTTTCATCCATCAATGCAGAACTGTGTTTTTACAAAGTTTGAAAAGAACTATCTTCATTTTACAAATCAGATAATTGAGGTACGGAGGATAAGTGGTTTGTCCAATGTCCCACAATCTCTGCTATAACTAGGACTCAGGACTCCCACCGCAAGCCCTGTGCTCAATTAAAAAGCACCTTAGTGTCCATACTTTTGCCTTTGGACAGCCAGCATTAAGCCTGCAATACGGAGTTTGTACTTAAAGATTTGCCTAACTCACCCAGAGTTGTGAAAACAACTTAAGACTCTTCTCATGCTGTGGATATTGAGCATGTTGTGATGTAATTGCCAAACAATTGCACATATTTTAGGACCGCCCTTTCTTATAGTTTCTGGTATAAAATGCACAGACAGAACAGAAGAGTTTTAAAATAAAATAAAATCTACACATGATTTTTTGGCTATTTACTAGAACCTGCAAGAATAAAATAAACCAGTGACAGAAGCAGCAAAGAAGTGTGAAATGTTGATGTACTTACAATCCTTTCAGATTCTGAGCATCTTCTCTAGAAGGTGCTGATGCCTCCAGCCCCTCCAATTTCTAGTAGAAGTAGAATGTGCCTCAGGAGCCTTTAAGTTAAAGATTATAAAAGAGAACTACTAAAAGAGGGCCACTAAATAGAAAAGATAGATCAAGCCTGAAGGAACAAATGTGTATGGGGGAGGCAGGGGAGGACCCCTCTGGACTACTATGATTGATCTATTTAGAGTCTAGCTACGGTGTCATAGATAAAATGTTCAAACTATTGTAACTGTTTATATCCTATATATGGTGACTCAAAAAACAAGTACTCACACAGAATAAATTGACCCCGCAAAATGTCCCACATTTTACACATCTATTTATGGCTGAGACCGTCAAGGCTGGTATCGAACCTTCCAACAAGTAACCAATACAAGATGGTTCAGGGGGATGTCATCAAGGCATCCATCCTTTGCTGTCCACTGCTAACTTCAGGCAACTGGAGGTTTAGGAACACCAGAACATGGGGCTACATCCTTGTCTGTCTTGGTTAATAGCCATTAATGGACTTACCATCCATAAACTTTTAAAATTCTTCTTTGAACCCTATTATATTTCTGGGATTTACAGCATCCCCAGCCAATGTGTTTTCCACACTGTCTGTGTGTTGTGTGAAGCAGTGCTTCCTTTTGTTTATTTTAAACCTGTGGCCTAGTAATTTCAGTAGGTGATCCTTACTTCTTGTAATATGTGAAGGAGTAAACAACACTTCCTTATTTACTTTCTCCACCATTTTATATCCCTGTATCATATTTCCTTTTACTTCTTCTCCAAGATGAAAAGTCCCAGTCTTTTTAGGTTCTCCTTAAATGGAAGCTTTTCTAGCTCCTTAATTCATTTTTGTTCTTGCTTTTTCAGTTTTAATGATCTTTTTTGAGATGAGGCAATCACATCTTCACGCACTATTCCAGGCATGGATTTATATAGTGGAACTATGATAGTTTCTGTGTTACTTTCTATTCCTTTCCTAATGGTTCCTAGTAGTCTGTTAGCCTTTTTTTTTTTTAAACTACTGCTGCACATTCCACAAAAAACATTTTCATGTGCTAAACAGGTAGCACAACATATAGAAATAATACATTTGGCAGAGAGACCCAGTTGATGCGTTCCACACATAATGGGAATGGGCACAAGCTGTGAAGCTGGAAGCATGGAAACATAAATTTGAGAATGCCATGTATGAAGAGAGAGCCCCAGATATCAGAGTGTTCTAATAATTTCTCCTTCATGGAGGCTATTGTGGACACCAGAGATGTACAAAGTATTAGAAACAAATGTGGAAGAAACCACAGCATTTTCATTTACATACATATTTCCTTTAGAACACATAAACCGGTCAATTTCAGTGGAAAATGTTGCTCTAGTCCAATTTTTTTGAATGAAAGTTGGCCCATTTGTTGTGAAAACAGGCTTGTTGTTCAGTGTGAAAGTAGGCTGAAAAAAAATCCACCTCAAAAGCAGTGCACTAAATCTCTGCATATAAATGAGCACTTTAAAAATGCTAACCCTTTTGTTTGAAAGAGTTTTTTTTAACTTCAGAGCTGCTAGTCCAGTAGTAAGGCTGATGGAGAAAGTGATATTCTTACAAATTGTTCACATTGTTTTCAAATGCAAAGCCATCTGTTTTTGCTGGAATAGGACAAAATTAAAAACAAATATGCGCCCCAGTAGAATAAGGGCACTAAAAGTCTCCAACTCCAAAATGTCCTTCATTTTAATGTTATTTTTCAAAGGAAAACTTATCTGCCCAATTTCTCCCTCAAAAATTATGGGTTTTTCTTTTAAAGCCAACTTGTGAACCCCTGGAAATTAGGGTTTATAATAGAAACACCAGTGCAACCTGAGCTCCGGCAGTGCTACAAGTTAAATTATTTATGTGTAGCACTCTGCTCATACCATGCACACATTTGTCCATGTCAGTCAACAAGTGATCTATTAATCAAACAGGAACCCTGGGGTGTTCATTACAAAAAGTAAGGACATTGAATTTGGATGGTATTTTTAGTGCTTTGACAGACATGGATTATTAAGTTGTCACTCCTTTCTGAAAAAAAGAAAAAAATGCATTGTAATTTTAGTAAGAGCATACTAATAGTTAAATGAGAGGAACCCTAAACCTCTTACTAGTTCACTGACATGACAGGTTATTTTTTTCCTCTATTCCCTGTCCAAGAACCCCTGCTGCTCTTCCCAACATGCAGCGTTGTGTGACCCTTAACATCTGGCAGTGATTAATTGTCTTAGTGTCATAGTGATCACCTTGCTCTCTCTGATCCTCACTTACTTTGTTCTCCCTTTTTAAAACCAGTGTGCTGGAACCTTTTCTTCCCACTTTTAAATCTGTCCAGTATCCTGGATACTGTGCGTCTCTACTGTGATTCAACTTGAAAGAAACCGAAGCAGTCAGTCCTTTGGCCCTGAAAGTCTGGTCTTCGATTCAGAGGGCTTGCTGTTTACTGATGGGGTGTACTTGAAAACCAGCCCCTGAACTTGGTCCAGATCTCAGGTTCCATTGCAAGCAAACAATGCAATTACAGGAAATACCATTTTCACCAGCAGCACAATGTACTGTTTAGAGGGCTGTTGAAGCTTTTACCCTAGCTTAAGGCTCTGACATCTACTGACAAAAGCTTCTCAAGTCTGGCTCTTCGCCCTTAGCTCAGCCTGCTGTACCAAACTGTTGCAGATGTCTTACGATAGTGTTTCTCAAATTATTTTGGCCATGGAACACTTTTGGGATAAGAATGTATTGACAAAACACATACATGCTTGTCCAGGGTGGTGTTGGAGGTTTCATACCAAAATATTGCTGCACATAATGCTCAAAAGTTGATTTAAGAGTAAGTTTTTTAGAAGGCTTTTATTTTACAAAGAACAAAAAGTAGCAAGAGAAAATCATCTGAATGAACAACTAACGTCCTTCTGGTAGGAGGGTGGTTAGCAATGCTATAAGTATAAAAATTAAGTACAAACCCAAAACAAAACTTCAATATAACAGCCAAAAAAAAAGATGGTTAGTGTCGTTCTTTTGTACAAAAATAGAAAGGACATTATTGTTCAAAAGAGGGCTGTTTCCTTAAAGCTTAACAAATCATTTTTATGAAAAAGAAATACAAAACGAATTAAGTATGGAAAAATATTTTTAAATTTTGAGTTTTTATAAATTTGTTATTTTTACAGAAAACTACTGGAAAATAAAAATAAATATAATTTCACATGGGAAGAGTGTTTTTGCATCTCTATTTCAGCACAAGTTGCAAAATAGCTGTACTATTATGAATGCTTTATAAATATTAATATATCTAAAATCTAAATACTAGTCAAATACCTTACTGGTTTTGATACACACATGAAACACTTATTCACATCATGCAGAATACCAGTGTTCCATGGAACACAGATTGGGAAACACTGTCTTGCAACAATAAGGTCTAAATTTTGCCAATGGACAGCCTCACTTAACTGCCATTGACTTACGTAATAGTTGTATAGGTATCAGAGAGCCTATGTATGCATCGGAATGCAAGGATTATCTGGAGGAGCTCGCTAAAACTGGCTGGAGGGGGCATTCATGAATTTCACTGTTTGAGTGACAGTTTAATATCATGGAAAATATTTATAGATAACTTCTGCGCTTGTAAAAATAAAAATACAGAACTGAAAAAAGGGAAGAAGGTCCATCTGAGAGTGAGCCGGGAGTCCTGGTTTTTGTCCAGAATCTGCCACTGGCTCACCCTAGGATCTTGACCAAGTTTTACAGGGACTGGAAGGAACCTCGAGGTCATGTAATCTAGTCTCCGGCACACATGGGAGGACGAAGTATTGTCTAGACCAGGCCTAACACATGTTTGTCCAACCCGCCCTAGAAAATTTCCAATGCTGGAGATTCTACGGCTTTCCTAAGAAATTCATTTATTTTTGCTTTCCTAAATCATTTTCCTCTCTGGACCCCAATTTGCCAGACTGGAAAATAACTAGAACTGAGGTTTATTGAATTAATATTTTCACAGTGTTTAGCTGTTCTTGGATAGAAATACCAAATATTGTTAACCACTCTCCATGAATATAGCTTGTTTTAATGCACACAAACACCGTTCAGACATCGAAGCATGTGTTGATTGGTATAAGAGAGAGGGCGAGGGGGAGGAAGCCAAGGTGCCTAAGGCTTTGTCTACACTATAGCATAAAGTCAATTTTAAGGGACTTAGCTTATTTTCCAATGTGACTGTCTTCACTGAAAATACCATTAGGTTGATTTTAAGGAACACTAAGGTTGACTTTTTCACCCCATCAAGTTTGAATTTAAAAGGTCAAATTAGTGTGGAAACAGTATTCCTTTAAATTGATTTTATTGGTGTCTAGAGGAATTTCAGAGGTATCCCACAATGCCCCACAGGTGTCCATTCTGGATGCTTTCACCTCCGTTGCATTTCAGGTGCTCAGGAAGTAGGTAACAGAAAGCCTAAGAATTTGAATTAATTTTCTTTCTGACCGGCATGGATGGCACACCTCAGGCACAATCACATCTTGCCATCATGCATTCTCAGGGTTCTAGTTCTGATCAGAGTTCTCAGGGTTGCAAAAGAGCCCCAGCATGGAGCCATCAAGAGATGCAGAGTCTCCTTTCTGTGTGGGGTGACAAATCTGTGCTGAGCAGACTTAGAGCCAGCATAAGAAATGTGGACACTTATGGGAAGATTTCCCAGGGCACGATGGAGAAAGGGTACTCCAGGAATGCTCAGCAATGCCGGGTCAAAATCAAGGCATTCAGGCAAAATTATCAGAAGGTGAAAAAAAGCCAATGGATGATCTGGGGCATCTCTCCCATATATGCTGCTTTTATGAGCAGCTCGATACAATTTTTGTGAAGGACCCAACCACAGTCGCCAAGAATTGCATGGGCTCCTCAGGAGACCATGTTCAGTTCTCCAGTGAGAGCAGCAAGAGTGAGCAGGAGGTGGAGACCGATGAAGAGGAAGATGCCACCAGCCAGCCAGCCATAAGGAAGGTGATGCCTGAGGATGCTGATCCTGCCATACAGGATCTCTTTCTCACTCTAGAGTCAGTCCCCTCATTGACACCTGATGATCCGGAGTCCACCAATGCTGGAGAGGGATCTTCCGGTGAGTATACCTTTTAAACTGCTACAAGCAGATTGTGGCTGGAGTGAGGTGGATCTGTGCCCCTAGAATAGCTTGTTAATATTTCTGGGAATGGAGCATTGATTGCCTTGGCTACCTGGATCACTCTGGACCCCCACCGTAGATCTGCCCACCCAGAATTGATTTCCCATTGACCAGTAGCTCTCAGGTGTTGCAAACTTCCACTGAACAATTGCTACTCACTTGGGAACTGTCAAAGCAGGTCTTAGTCTGGTATCACTGAGCTTCAGGGTGGGGGACAGCAAATCACAACGTTCCGTGAAAGTGGCCTTGCGTATGCAGCAGTTCTGTAGTCCCAGACTTCGAAAATGACATGGTCCCACCAGCGTGTGCTGGTTTCACATCTCCAGAACCAGTGCTCCAATGTATGCAATGCACCCAGGGCAGCCAGCAGCTGTGCATTCCTAGTCTCCAGTTCTTCAGTGTCATCCAAATCATCTGCATCCCCCTCATCCTCCCACTGGCTTTGCCTAATAAAATATCACACGACACTTCGGGAAGTGGCCATAACACACTGTGCAGAGGCTCTAAGCTGTTCAGGATCCATGTTAGCACCAGGCAGCGGCATGAGCCGGGGCAGGCTTAGCGAGAAAGGCCCAAAAAATGGTGTGAAATTCCTTGGGCCATTTGTTTTCCAGTGTCCTGGGCAGGTTGGGGGGGAGGACAGGGACATTGCACTCTGGGATGATGACATCAGACCCCCACAAGAACTTGTGACACATTTTGTCCCATAACACACTGGCAAAAAAGCCCAGAATGCAATGGGGCTGCAGGCACTGTGGGATGGGTACCCACAATGCATTGCTGACACAGTCAATCCCAGCCAAGGCAATGGAGACATACTATGTCAACTTTCTGGACATTTGTGGGCACTCATCTTTGACTTTATAAAATCTAGTGTTAAAAAGTCAACTTCATAGTGTAGACTTAGCCTAATAGTTATCATAGAGGAAACCTGTGTTCTCAGTTCACTTAAGCACTCTGTACTTCCATTGACTCACTTGGAAAATGGGATAAAAGTAGTCACCCTGTGAAGAATACTGAGAGCTTTGGATGAAAGAGCAAAATAAACAATTGTTTTAAATCCCAGTACTGTTGCATGATACATGCACTGAACTTAAAATACTATTACCTCTATATTTCACAGTAAAGTATCTGGCAGACTGTTCCTTCTTAATTTACCTGTTAAATATTGAGTTCCGTGTTATGTGGTTTTTTCTGTTACAAACACTCCGTATAAAAAGATTTCTCCCAGTGTATGCTAGGGCTCCATGTATTTAAGTATATGACCATTTATTTATTTATTTCTCAAACTGAGCTAGTAAAATGAAGTATGTGGCCCATTCCGGTTGCTAAGCAACACTTTGTAAGGTGCAGCCTGCATTTAGTTCTTTCATTTGGTGATTCGCACAAGGGCTTGTTTGTTCATTTCCAGTCACATTGGTCCAGTATTTCAAGTGCTAGTGTGGATCAAAGTATTTTCTAGAAATATAAACGTATTAACTGGCAGAAAGTAAATGACTAACATCAAACACCAATCCTTTTGTAAAAGAAAAGGATATCATTCATTGGCAAAGCTAGTCAAATGAATGCCACCCATAGCTAGCAGGTGTGCCACCAAGGAGAGACCAGGTCCTTTCTAGAGTACCATTTCCTCTACTGATGTGATTCAATAAGGATAATAGCAGCTGCTTGGCTGTACAGACCTCTGAGCTAAATGTTGCTTTTGGTCATGTCAGGTAATTGGGAGCTTTCCATTGATTTCTCTGCATTTATACTGGTGTAACTAGCAGAATTCCACTCAAGTACAGGTCTATCTACAAATGCTTTATTCAAGGCATATGGAGCAATTTTTTCTTGCCTGGATTAGAATACATGTCAAGTTATTTGCCTTCTCCTAAAACCAGGTATATACTTCAGTGAAATTAGTTGGGTCAAATTCTGTTGTGAATGATACCAAGTTTAAATCCATTAGGTTAAATGGAAATGGGTTTAAACTGATTCTGTTCATGACAGATTAATGTGTTAAACTTTATTTTAAAATCACACTTTACATGGTGTTCTGTCATCAAGACAATTATTTTTCCCTTTTAAGCTGTAGGAGTTTTTGACCATGTAACAAAAGGTCAGAATGTGATTAAAAAACAAACAGCAGCCCTTTAAAGGGATTTACAGTCTATGGTGCATCATTTGGATCATACTGTTGTTTCTTTTCTGCCAATAACATTCAGGGGGAACAATGTTTCTTCACTGGTAAAAGCCCCAGCCATGACACTCATGAGTGATGTGTGGCTGGCATACAATTCTTTTGTTCAAAACTGGGATTTCTTGGACAAAACATTTTTGTCAAACTATAATTAGCACTTATGTCTGACTTGTCATATCGTAACTAGAAAATATATCATACTGTAGACTTCAAATTAGACTTACCTCTGAGAGCTTGATGAGCTGGAGTGTCCAGGTCCAAATGCAAGACATTGATACGCACAATTGTAAGGGATCCTCAGTGCTAAATTAGAAATAGTAGTGGCATGGGGCATTCAGCTTCAGCTACAATGCTCTAAGCTCTATAGAAAAGTTCAGCAGCATGTAGTAGAAAACCTAGTTGTAGAATTCTATTGAATAGTTCCCAAAGTGAACTTTTCCTATTACGTCTGTAGGATTTTTAGATTAATACACTTTACGATACCTTTCCCTAAGAAGATCTAGCAGAGCTACGAAATAAGAATAAGTGATTTTTTTAAAAAAAATAAGTTTGGTTCACTGTTATTTGTGGGATCATAATATTAACCTATGTCTGGCAGTCTGACTCTAAAGTGCCATTATGGTAAGCAAGGATTGCTGGGGCACAGTGATGTCCTGCCTGTAGCTGCTTTCCCTTGGCCACATCCCTTTACAGGATAGCAAAGGGAGTGAATGCTTCAAAAAGGAGGTGGCCTATGAGTTGCTCTGGTGGTCCAACACCAGCAGAGGGCAGAGGCAGGGTGAATCCTTGGTACTTAGGTCTGCTGGCTTTATAGTTGGTTTGTAAAGTAGGTCTCCAGGATCCTGAAGCTGGAACTAGGTTCACGGATTTATTGGTGATAAAGGAACCAGATTTGAATCTGGCTTGCTGTCCCTTAATTGTGTTGGCTCTTCAGCATTAACACGATTAACAATTACATTTTGAGTTTTAGAAGTGGCTTTATCTAATTGCACAGAAGGGGCATGCCAGGATCAGAAGATGGCATTTTGACAAAAAAATGTGGTTTTAGAGTGAATGTGTCAATAATTTTTTAATATCCCCCTGAAATAGGAGATGCTCTTAGCACACATTTCAAAAACCCAGATAATTCATTTGTTTGGTGTTTTTCTTCTTCCAGTTTTATTTATTTTGTTTCTATCATGCTACATACATCAGCTAAGCCAAATTACTGAAATAATATCAATTCAGACACGCAGAATGATGTTAAGTGCTGCATGCTTCTTAATTAAGTTATTTTTTGAAGTGTCTTAACAATGCTTTGACAGCTTGTCAGTTGTTTTTCAGGAGTGATATGTGTGTGTTGTATGGCGTATACTGGCTTAGTATTGAGGTAATGTGAGTACAGACAATTGTATTAAAATAATGGAAAGAAATTAAACTGTGTATGACAACGAAAATGTTGTTTAAAGATTCTGAAGTGCACAACTTCCATTGTGAGAATAAGGGAAGGCGGCTGTATGTTTCTACACAAGACTTTCACGGCCATTCAGCACCAACTACTGGCTTCAGCTTTGCACTTTCCTGATTGTCTTTGAGATTATCTAGAATGCTAATTTAAACACTTATGTCACGCTATGGATGCACAGAGCAGATGTGCTAAGGTCGAGGGGCACAGGAGTCAGTTATAGTGATGCCTGTCTGCTCAGTGGGTGTGGGAGAAGCAGATATTACTGTTAGGTGCTGAACACCGGAGTTGGGGTATCTGGCTGGGGCAGTGGGCTGTCCCATATTGGAAAGCTTCAGGAAGCTGTAGATAAGGGAGGTAGGAGCATGTAGTACCTTTGCCCCTTCAGAAACCTCTTGCCTTTCCACACCCTCTGCCTTACACAGGTCTGCAGCCACCAGCACTGCTTGTGTGGGCATCTCCTTGATTGTGTGGGAGTTTGGCACAGAGGAAACAGCTAATATGGAGCAGCTGCTGCTGCTTTCTAAGGAGATGAATGTGCTTCTAAGGATCCTAGATCACATTTTATTTTGGAAAGTGGAGCTTTGGAGTGCAGGGAGGTGCAGGCTGTAAGCTCTGGCTCTGTAGTTCTAGTTAAATTGGGGTGGCCAACATAAGGCTTGTGGGCCAGAATCCAGCCCACAGAGCCTTTTCATCTGGCCTGCAAAGCTGGCGGTGGTGCCATTTGGATAGCCAGATGGGGATGTGGGGTCTGCAACCTGCGGCTCCACAGCTGCATGTGGCTCTTTAAAGAGCCATTTGCAGCTCCAGATGCTGCCACTGCTGACTCCTTCTCCAGCTCTCTGCTCTGCCGTGCTGAAATAATGGAACTCGATTTAATTCATTTAACAGCTGATAGCAGTTAAATTGAGTTCCAGTATTTCAGCGTGGCGGGGCAGTGAGCCACCCATGCTGCAGGTGGGGGAAGGGGAGTAGGAGAGCTGTGGGGAGCCATGCAGCTGTGCTGTGGAGAAGCAGGCAGTGGCCATGGCGAAGGAGCAGTGGGGGGCGGGGGGGCAGCAGCAGCAGTGCATGGAGCTCATGTCTCAGGTAGGTTAATCCTGGATTGAGGGCTGAGAATGGTAAAGCCTGGGAGTGGGGGCGCTGGTTTGGGGCTAAGAGGAGTTAAGCCTGGGGATGGGAGGGGGGTTGGGGCTGAGAAGGGTTAAGCCTGGGAATTGGGGGTGGGGGCATGCTTGGGTCTATTTAGTGTCCAGCCCCTGGAATACGTAAAAAATTGTCATGTGGCCCCGATGAAAAAAGGTTGGCCACCCCGAGTTAAGACATGTGTAAGTAAAGCAACGTAGCTGTTAAATACAAGCTCTTCGTGCCTCGGTAAGCACCACAACCCCGCTGAGGTATCTGATGTTGGGAAGCAGAAGGATCTGTTACATCCCTCACTCTAAATGTGTCTGGGAGAGAGCAGGCATCTAGATATGGAGGCAAAACTGTGTTGTAAAAAAAGAAATTATGAAGGGGCAGTCATATGGCCTCAGAGTCAATGGCTTACCCCTCCCGCTCCAGTCAATTCCTGTTAGAGTAAAAGGAAATTGTGGTTGGAAAACAGAATTTCCATCCCCTGGGCTGTTCAGCAGTCTGACATTTTTCATCTAAAACCCAGACCAAAAAAATCACGCAACTGAAGTTTTCACAGCACAGGCATTCTGAAAAATTCTGATTTCAAAGGCTCAAAACAATGATTTGACATTTTAAATGTTTTACTCATTTCAAAAGAAAAACATGTATTTGAAATTAAGCATTTCATTTCGAATTGCTGCTCCAGTTTACCATGTTATTGTGAGGTCAATATCCATTTGACACGCTTTCTTTCAAAATGTTACTTTGGAAATGTTTCGTTGTTTTCCTCAAGCAACCTTTTGTTGTTACTTTTCAACCAGCTCTGGTTAAAATCTACATTGAGAAATGTGACATGCAATGATTCCTGAAAGCTGCCAAGCTCATCCTTGGTGGTCAGTGAGTAGGACCATCCCCTGCATCCCCTGGAGTTCAAGTCTGATGAAGGGCTGCAAGAGCATACTAGTTGACCACAATGGCTTGTGTAGTGAGGCGATGCTAGAGATCAGAAGGTCAGAAGGAGAGTGGGACAGGAAACAAGTTTCCAACCTATAAATGATTTTTGAACAAAATTTTCCATCCTGAAAAGACCACCTGAAAAACTTTCGCAAACCAAAATATGGAAAAAATTCAGATTGAGGTCAACTGAAAAAAATCTTTGGTGTGAGGTGAACTATATATAACAAACAACCTAGCTATGAAATGTCAATAATTGTGAACAAAGAAACAAAAATTATTAGAGATGCCCATTTTTGGACCCTTTTTGTTTCAAAAGTATAAAACGGGACATTTGGAAAATTTTGATTTTTTTTTCAAAAAAAAAAAAATCATGACAGGAGATTCATCAAAACCAAAATTCTTTCCGGTAAACAATTTAGGTTTGATTAATCAGCATTTTCTAACCACTAGGGTTCTTATGCAATTATCAATACTTTGGCTGTACCTTGAATTTGATAGTAAGTCAGTACAGAACTCAAAACACAGCTGATATATACGCTTATTCACTGCCCCATTTTACAATAGGCACCATGTAAACGTTTGACAATAATAGGTGTTAATGTTAAAACAGAATGAAAAAAAAGAATTGATGCAAGCCATGGCCATTAGACCTCCTCTCGCCCCTCCCCCGCCGTGCAACTTTTGATTGATCCTTGTTTGCCTTACTATAGATAATTCTATTATCTAAAATATCCAGATGTTAACTAGAAGGCCAATTAATTCAGTCACTGACTTGTATAATTAGTAGGCATCCTTCAGTCTACATAGACTATGGATCACGCCCTTCGTAGTTCCATTTGGAATCATCATTTGCCGTGTCGACTGTGACTGTGAAGGCCCACACAAGAGTGACGGTCCTTGCTGCATCTGTTGCATGTGTAATGGATGTCTGGCAGGTCCTTACTGTGCTTTCTGTGGGCTCGCTTCTCCTCTGCTAGCTGTCTGATCCTCATCTCACCCTTCTGAAGGCCCTTGTGTAGTTCCTGCCTCCATCTGCTGCGATCGTCTGCCAGCTCCTTCCAGCTGTCTGTCTCGATGTCTACGTCCCTGAGGTCCCTCTTGCAAACATCTTTGTAGCGCAATTGGGGGTGTCCGGGAGGTCTTTTGCCAGAGGCTAGCTCGCCATACAGGATGTCTTTTGGGATCCTTCCATCATTCATCCTGTGGACGTGGCCAAGCCAGAGGAGCCGCTGCTGCCTGAGGAGGGTGTGCATGGTTGGGATTCCAGCTTGCTCAAGGACGGCGGTGTTGGACACACTGTCCTTCCACGATATTCCAAGGATGCACCTAAGGCAGTGCAAGTGGAAGACATTCAGCCTCTTTTCCTGGTGGGTGTACAGGGTCCAAGACTCACTGCCATAAA
Source organism: Carettochelys insculpta (assembly GCF_033958435.1). Taxonomy (NCBI): domain Eukaryota; kingdom Metazoa; phylum Chordata; order Testudines; family Carettochelyidae; genus Carettochelys; species Carettochelys insculpta. The sequence goes on along the minus strand of NC_134150.1, from coordinate 16,036,618 downwards.
GGAGGGTGCGGAGGATGCAGGCTCTGTAGACTTGCATTGGGATACACCTTCTCAGCAATCTTCTGGAGTCTGCCGAGGATGACACGAGTGAACAGTTTACCAGTGATGCTTAGGAGGGCAATTCCACGGTAATTGTTGCAGTCGCTTCTGTCTCCTTTGTTCTTATACAAGGGTACAATGTTAGTGTCACGCATATCCTGTGGAACCTCTCCCTCTCTCCAGCACAGGCACAGTAGCTCATGTAGGGGTTCCAGGAGGGTGTCCATGGCACACTTGATTACCTCTAGTGGTACACCATCCTGGCCTGGGGCGTTTCCTACTACAATGCTGTCAATGGCTTTCTTCATTTCATCCACAATTGGTTCCTGATCCAGTTCGTCCATCACTGGTAGGAGTTCAACAGCATTGAGGGCTGTATCAACCACAATGTTCTCGCGTGAGTACAGCTCAGAGTAGTGCTCAACCCAGCGCTCCATCTGTTTGGCTTTGTCAGTGATGACTTCACCAGATTTGAATTTCAGAGGTGCCATCTTGTTCTGGGTGGGTCCTAATGCCTTCTTGATGCCCTCATACATTCCCTTGAGATTACCAGAGTCAGCACTGGTCTGGATGCTGCTGCATAGCTGGAGCCAGTAGTTGTTGGCACAGTGCCTGGCTGTCTGCTGTACTGTTTTTCTGGCTGCTCTGAGCGCTTGAAGGGTACTCTGGCTTGGTGAGCGTTTGTACTCCAGGAGTGCAGTGTGCTTCTTTTCGATGGCTGACATCATCTCATTGCAGTTAGCTTTGAACCAGTCATTTGTGTTTCTAGCTCTTCTTCCAAACATCCACAAGGCTGTGTTGTAAATTGTATCCCTCAGATGCTGCCATCTGGATGTCACATCGGCACCCTCAGGGCTGATGCGCAGATTCTCCTCGAGGGTCACTCTGAACTTTTTATCTCTCTCTGAATTTGCTGTCTTTCTGGCATCAATGCGGGGCCTTCCACTTGGTTTAGAGTGGTACAGCTTCTTGGGTCTCATCTTGAGTTTGGAGCAAACTAGCAAGTGATCTGTATCGCAGTTGGCACTATGATAGCTGCATGTCAGAAGGACGTTTTTGAGGTTAACATGTCTAATGATGACCACGTCTAGTTGATGCCAGTGTTTCGAGCCTGGGTGTCTCCATGATAGTCTGTGCTGTGGCTTGGTTTGGAAAAATGTGTTTGTGATGCACAGATTGTGGCACTTGCAAAGTTCGAGAAGACGCTGTCCTTTTTCATTCATTTTTCCCACACCGAAGTGGCCTAAGCAGGAAGGCCATGAGTCACAATCAGCTCCAACTCTTGCACTGAAGTCACCCAAAATGTACAGTTGTTCACAAGCAGGTATTTGTACTATGGCAGCACTAAGTACGTCATAGAACTTGTCTTTTACTTCTTGTGTGGCAGACAGGGTTAGAGCGTAAGCGCTGATCAGGTGGACAGGACCGGCACAAGTTTGAAGTATGAGCTGAAGGAGTCTTTCTGATCCGTCCATGACTAATTCCACCAGTTGTAGAAGGGTATTTCTGATGGCAAAGCCAACACCATGCTCCCTGGGTTCTTCTTGGGCTTTACCCTGCCAGAAAAAGGTGTAGTCCTTTTCCTTTAGAGATCCCAAATCTGCGAGTCGCGTCTCTTGCAGAGCAACAATGTCAACTTGGAGCCTCTTCAGTTCCTCATTGATGACAGTGGTCTTTTGGGTGTTGCTGATGTCCTGAAGATCTTCAGTCAAACTGGTCAGCATGGTCTGCACATTCCAGCAAGCAAGCTTAAAACTTTGCTGGTTTCCTTTTCTTGTTGATTTTCTTGTATAATTACCATTCCAGTAATCTTGATTTTCAGTTGAGAATCAAGCTAAGATTAAATAGGAGTAAGAGGGCCCCTGTATTCAGAACTTTACTCTGTTGCAGGCTGAACTCCTCAAATCATATTCTAATCTCACTTTCACTTGTGTAAACCCAGAATAGCTCCACTCACTTTAAAGGTATTATTCCACATGTACACTGACTGAGATTAAGGTTTGTCCTTTAATTTTCAGCATTAATAAATATTTTAGCATTAGTTCAAAGGAGAGCACTTACTGGGTGATAGTTTGTGTTTGAGTTGGCCTTCCTTGAATACTTTGAGCCCCGTGTATTTGCTTGTGTATATTTCTTCTAGTTCAGCTTGTGGTGTTTGTTGTGTGGCAGCAAGGCAGCAATGGTCCAGTTCATGGTCCAAGGAAGGAAATTCCTCTGGCAATAAATAGGGGTTTCAGACATGGACTACTTACAGGAGTGGGCCCATACTTTGTAGGATCTGGATCAACAATACTGTCTTCTCTGATGACCAGTACAGCACAGTATATCCCTTAGCTTCTTTTAGGTAGGCAGGGCATCTTAGATCTCTGTGATACACTATCTAGGAAGCTGCGCTGTATCAAAGTGCAAGGATAGTGTTTCAGAATGTACCCAATATATTAACTTCCTTAGATGCTGGCTGAGTTAGGTATGTGATCTTGCTGGCATGGTGAGAAAACTGTATGATGTTGCCTCTTGGCATTCTTAGAAATTGTGATGATTCATGTACAGACACAGTTTATATTCCTTCCATAACTTTACCAGCGAGTAAAGAAAAACTTCTGTCCCTTGGCAGGAGTCCCTAATGTACTTGGAACTGTTGACCGCACTGGCATGTTTATGAATTCTGACAACTTCATAATGAACGTTGTTGCCAAATACCTGAGCTACAGCCACAATAACTACATTTTCCAAATGTTTAAGCATGGGTAGCTGCTAAGAACACTCCCTCCTCATGTTGTGCGACATGGTTGCTATAAACTGTAATTTATCTCGCGGAGATTCATCTGTTACTTGCTCCGTAATCTTTCTTGTCAAGGTTTTGTGTGATATTATGTCCAGACTCTTTCTCATGGTGTGTAGGGTACAGTACTACATAGGGCATGGGCTTACCCTCCTTGTTGTCTTATAGCTGTTAGTAGCAAAGACATAAAACAGCAACTATCACCTTTGTGACTAATACAGAATGTCAGTCTGGAATTCTGAAAATGTTGTCTAGCTCCTGGAAAGAACCGGTATAACTTTTCATCTGGAAAGTGTTCAAAGAGTATTTGGTGGGGACAAATTCCATAACTGGATAGTGTGGTCATGTAGGCAAAAGATTGCCACTGTTTAAGTAATCGGAGTGGAAAGGTGGGGAAAAAGTGATGGAAACACACATTGTTATCTGCTAATGTTTTAGAAGTGACTGCAGTGTCCTGAGGGACAGAACCTAGCCCATATTTTAAACACTTTGTCTATAGAAAATATCCTACCCCAACAATGGAAAATTCTTGAAACCTACCGATAATAATAATAATAACTTGCTTTTGTGTAGCATGTGAAGTACTCCAAGGTTAATTGCATGCCAGGGGTCTGATTCAAAAGTCATTTTAAGTCAAAGAAAACACTCATATCAGCTTTCATGAGCTTTGGAATAGCCATATGTGCACCAGAAAAATGCAGCCACCTTTCAGACTGGGAGGACAATAAATAGCTGGAAAAATGGTATCCTAGTTATGCTGCCAGTCACTGTGCATGTGATATGAGGATGCAGGTGCGTAGATTTTGCTCTCCCTGCTAAATTAGCTCCAGTTTCCCTGCATGGTACAAAATAGTGTGTGACAGAGTTCTCTCCATTGCAGTGTAGACTGGAAGCTTGACAGGCTGGTGGGCAATATGGGAGCTGGCCAAACATCAGCTAATCCAAATCCTCTGCCCTGGATAAGTAAAAAGGCAGCAGGCACTGCTACAGGCTGGCAATAGCGGCATGATCAGTATTGCCTCTCAGGTGAGGGAAGAGAGCGCTGCATACCCAGCTTTAAATCAGAATCTATCTAGCCTCCCTATCAGTGGCCCCTCTAATTTTTCCCATCCATGGGCAGAATAAATTTTGTTGTGTGCATCAAGGCATGTGTGGATATGTACCACCAATAGAAACACATGCTGCCCACTGTGGATAGCTCTGAGTACTCTGCTAAGCAGCTGGGCAGCACCTGAATCTCTCCTGGGTGGCTGCTCAAGCACTCACCTTACAGGAAACACTGGTCCGTGCCCATCAGCATAGTATCTGAGTGTCTATCAGTATCCCCACAGCACCTCTGAGGAAGTGAAATGCTGTTATCCCTATGATACAGGTGGAGAAGTACAGGAGACAGTTCAAGAGATTTGTCTGAAGTCATACTGGACATTGTAATAGAACAGACCACTGAACCTTGAGATCTCAAGTCTCGGGCTAGAGCCTTAACCCTGGACCACCTGGGACTTCAACCTGTGCTATAAACTGGCTCCAATGGCATGTTCAGAGGTTAGTTCTGCCTGTCCACTCCCAGCTGGCAGAAGCAGCTCTGTCTATTGCTCTGCTTTCAATAAAGAACCCTGTCCAAGTTTTCTAGATAAGGGAAGGAGCTCAGTTCTCATTCCAGTAAGATCAGGTCTTTGGCACCTGTATGCATTTCAGACAAGAGATGGGACAGTGGAAGAAAGAGCCCAGTAGGGCAAAAGTGATTGTTACATTCTGGGTGCAGTTCTGAACTGGTCTGTGACCTTGGCCGCCTCTCAGTGCCATGCTGATGTAGTTCCCAATGTGCACCTGTCACAACAGTCAAACAACATGCTGGGAAGTATCTTGAGTGCCTGTGTATAGTTGCAGAGCTGGTCTAGCACCCTGAGCCCAGCGGCCTCTCAGCAATACAAAAGCCTTGGTTATTACTTGCAGGACGATCGCAACATGCTGCCAGGCCCAGATTTTCCCTCAAAATGTGTGTTCTGCAGTGGCCAGCCCTGTCCTGGACAATCAGATAGTAGAGGTCCCATTGCCCCTGTAAAGAGGCAATATCCAACAGTTGGCTACTTTAATTGGAGTTCGGTTTAAACTCAACACTGCATTTGTTTTATTAGAAATTATTTAAATACAAAGAGGGAGAGTTTAAGTGAGTACAAGTACAAGGCACTAAAGTCAGAAACGATTACAAGGAAACAAAAGATTAAATGCTTTCTAGTAATCAAGGCTTAAAAAGCTAGACTTCATTCAGATCTTTTTCACATGTTCGCAGCAACAGTGCTAACCAAATTTTCATGTCAGGATGCTTCCCAAAGTCAAAAGGCAGGTTGTATTCTTAGGTGAAAGATGGTGAGAGGCAAAATGGGAGAATTCCCAAGGGTGTTTTTGCCCCGCCCCCTTTTTTTTTTTGTAGTTCAGCCATCTTATGTGATAACTTTTCCTAAGGTTAACCCTAAATAAAATCCCTTCCAGCTTCAAGGACAGATATGGAGTCCCATGGTGAAAGAAGTTCCATGTTATTGCTTGATACGATGCAGATTGCTCTGTCCCTGCCCTCCCTTTATTACTAGAGAATAGCCACTTGACAGCTTATTGCCAATCAACTTTAATAACATTCGGCTAGAGGAATTTGTGTGTCCTTTTGTTTTTGAGGAGCAGGTTTACTTCTTCCCAGACTTGCCTGATAAATACATTTCAGTCATAATTTCAGCTTATGTTCATAACTTTACATATCGTGCTGATGAACATGTTTCAGCATGATATTATTGATTGTAAGTTACTAGTTTTCTACTTATAAGACATATTTTGTATGAAGATTATTACAGTAATGTGTAGGGATGTAAATATAGGGGTGCATTTGGTCTAAGTGAAGTCAGGTTGTTTCAAGTACAAAAATCGTTCAAACAGCAGTTTCTTGGGTGTAATTTTTCAAGAAGTCCAGAGTTTAAGGTACATTGTATGGTAGCATTTCCATAAAGTATATGCAAAAGTTGGTTTCAAAAACTTGAAAACATTTGTTAATAGAAAGCACAAAAAAGATTTTATTTATTTCTGTTTCATTACTTTACTGTAGCACTTTTAAAAGGCCGCAAGTTTTTTTTTTTCCTTCGGTTTTGGAGGGGAAAAAGTTGTTTCAGGCTGAGACTTTTTGGTATGCCAGGTCTCGGGCCAGAGCAAATTTTCAAGGCGGTATCATAAACTCCTGAAAATGGGAGTTTTTAATGGAAATGCAGACACACAGTTAATTATATTGTCATGAATGGCGCCACTATAATTAGCTAACTTCTGCATGATGCCAAGTTTTAAAGTATTTTACTTTTATGGCACTAGATGTCAGATACTATTTATGTTTGTTTCTTTCCTCTTTTTTTATTCCTTTATTGTCTTATTGACCAGACTTTCAATGTTTGGAAAATGGCTTGCAGATTTTTCTTCAGATTTTAACAACCTCAATGAATAGCAGATTTCCAGATTGTCAGAGAATAGGAGCTTCCTTCTCTAATCCTGACACTGGGAAAAAAACAGAAGAGAATTAGCTGGATGACCTTGGACTGTTGGTTCTCATGGGTGGGTTGTTTTGACATCAGAAGCAGCTGCTGTTGAGCAGAAATCTATAACTATCTGAATATCATAGATATTTCCGGGGTGATAGTTTTCAAGAAAATAAAATACAAAATGGTTAGAAAAAGGAAAAGAAAATATAGTTTATGAACAGTTTTTCTTACTGGTCTAAAAATACAATGAAGGGAGCTAATAAGAAATAATAAGCCAGAAAAAAAGGCGGGGTCTGTATCCAGATATTTATGTATTCACATAACCCATTTCACAGGCCTAACATGCTTTATATAAGTAAAAAATATGGACACACAAACGTCATTGCTTTACTGGCTGCTGACATGCAGCTGCTTCTGGAGTAGAATGTAGCAACCATTACATTAGGATGAGTAACAACAAGCTTCAATGCCAACATGAAGACCAGTACCGCATCCAACTAAAGCATCAAGAGAATTTATATAGCTAGACTGCAAATACCCAAATAGGAATTGGATCACTGTTAATGGTTTAACACCTGTAAAAAGGTCATTGTAACTTTAATGTCCAGGAGTGGTCTGGGGCCTCAGTTTTAAGCACAACTGCTGAAGAATAGTTGGCCACCTATAACAGATTCAGTAATCTAGTCTTTTTTGTGGGTGTGGTCACAGAATAGCCACAAGTCGATAGAGATGACATCATGTTTACTCACTGTGGCTGCGTCCACACAACAGAATAACTTAAAGTTAACTTCAGAATAAGGGGCTACTTCGAAGAAGCCTGCAGAGTGTCTACACGCACTTTTCCTTACTTCGAAGTTAAGTTTAGAGCAAGGGAGGCTAACTTTGAAGTCACTGCTCCTTTACCAAGAATGGAGTAGTGCTCTCCTTTGAAGTTGAACCTCGAAGTAAGGGTTCTGCACTCACTGCTTTGAAGTAAAGGGTCTGCCATTGTGGTGCCTGCCCCGCCACCCCCCCCAGAGCACAGAGACACTGTGGCCAGCTCAGGAAGGGCTCTATGGTCCCTGCTGGCTGCCTGACAGGAACCAGCTCCCCGGCAACCCCAGGCAGGAGGCTGAGAGTGTACCGCTGAGAGTGTACCCCACAAGCAGGGGCAGCACCAGCTTCCACTCAGACTGCCCTCGCTTGTGGGGTACACTCTCAGCGGTGTACCTCCCAGCATCTGCACCTCCCAGCCACCATGGCAGCACGGCTGGAACCCCTTGCCCCTCCCCTGGAGGCCCCAGATGATGAGTCCAAGTGCTCGCAGCACCCGGGCAAGGGGCATGCCAGGAGGGGACCCTCCTGGACTGAGATGGAGCTGAAGGACCTCCTCGCTTTGTGGGGGGGAGGAGGAGGTCCTTCAGCAAATGGGCACCTGGCAACAGAATGTGGAGACCTACAACAGGGTGGCCAGTGGGCTCACCACCCAAGGCCACCCAAGCCACACTGGGAGCAGTGTCTGGATCAAGGTGAAGGAGCTGAGGCAAGTCTACTGCAAAGCCTGCGATGCTGCTAGCCAGTCAGGGGCATGGCCTGTGCAGTGCCCCCAGTACAGGGAGCTGCATAGACTCCTGGGTTTGAGGGAGGTGGCCACCCTGGAGCACCTGGTGGGCACCACCGTCCCCTCAGCCCGTAGACAGTGAGAAGAAGGTGGGCCCCTCTGGCACCACCAGTCCCCTGCACGGGGACTGGCCCACTGAGACCAAGGGCAGTGATGAGGGCTCCAGCGATGGGACCTTCATCATCGCCAACCCCTCTGGGATGTCCAGCTGAGCCTTGCCCAAGCTCCTGGAGGTTGCAGCTTTTAGGTGGAGGGTGATTGGGAAGTCACAGAGCCCAGGGATGGCCCACCCCCCACCCGGGAACAGCCCACATGCCTGGGGAAGGAGGCGGGGCACTGAACACAGCCTGATCCTCATTAGGCAGGAACTCCTCAGCACCTGGGATCACATGGGGGTCATGGGTCATCGGATGGCAGGGGAGCTGGGTGGGGGCCAGCAGAGTGGGGGCCCTGGCCCCTTGGGGTTGGGACCCAGCACTTATGAGCCATCCCCCTGTCCCCTTCTGTCTTCATAGGTCCATCATCAGGCAGCCACCACAGCCCAGCTGAGCAGGCTGCAGCCACAGGGGGCGGGGAGGCAACCCCATTGCACCAGTCCTCATCCTCATGCAGCCATGGCCAGGCCACACGAAGAAGGCACTGGTGGGACGAAGAGGTGGCCATCCACCGGACGGTCATGCGGGAGATGACCATCGTGTTCCAGGACTGGCTGGTGATGGAGTGGGAGGTATGGGTGTGGCTGGCTGGCAGCCTGGACACACTGGCTCAGGCCTTGGCTGCCCGCCTCGCCCTACCTCCTGTCCCCTTACCAGCCAGGCGTGCAGCTGCCCCCTGCAGCTGCCCCTCTGGTGGCCACTATCCCCGAATGTGCCCATTGCATGGCCGACCTGTCTGCATCAAGCTGGCTCAGTGGCTCCTGGCTGGGGTGGGTGCACCTGGTCCAGGCCCAGTGCTCGCCCCCACACCCTGCAGAGGCCGAGCCCATGGCACCCCCACTTCTCTCCTATCTTCCCGTGGTCTTGGCTCCATCACAGCCCCGGAGGGGACCCCAGCCCCAGGGCAGTAGAGGCAGCTGTGGCCACCATGGCTCCCAGCCCTCCATGCCACTGGGTGACTGAGCCCTCTCCTATCCCAGCTTCCTGCCTTGCCTCCGTGGCGTGTGCCCCTCATTCACAGTACGTAGTTCAATACATTCTGTTTTGTTTGGTTCAGTACATTTCTTCCCCAACATATACGTGTGTTGTTTCCATTCTAGCTCTGGGTCCCTGGTGTGTGGTGGGAGAGTGGTGAAGAGGGGAGTGGGAGGGCGTGAGTTTGGTGGGGGAGCATGAGGGATGGGGGAGTGGGGGGGCCCTGTGGTGCGGGGTGTGGCTGGGAGGGTCAGGGCATACTGTGGGCAAAGGCCTGACACAAGGTCTCCAGGACCCTGACCCCCTCCCTGTGGGTCTGGCGGCAGGGGACAGTGAGGGGACAACCCAGCCCTGGATGAAAGGCTCCCATCAGCCCTCCACCATGGGAAAGTTTGGGAGGCTGATATCCAGCTGTATGAGGAGGCTGCAAAACCTCCCCTTCCGCCTCCCAAACACCCACTCTATTGTGCCTCTGGTGTGGTTGAGGCGCTGTTGAAGGTGTCCTGGGCTGCGGTGGTGCATCTGGTATAGGGCCGCATGAGCCACGGGTGCAGCGCATATGCGGCATCAGCCACGATTCAGGGGGGCATCGTGATGTTCCCCAGGTGGGAGCTCCTGCGGGGGGACATATGTGCCCTCCTGCATCCAGTGTCCCAGCCACAAATTCCTGAACGCCTGGGCATCATGGACCCTGCCCAGCCGCCCCCACACACATCCAGGAAATGGCCCCTCATGTCCACCAGGGCCTGGAGTACCACCGAGTGTTACCCCTTCCTGTTAATGTAGGCTCCCCTGCTGTGGTCCAGGGTGCAGATCACCATGTGCATCCCATCCAGCGCTCCAAAACAATTTGGGAACCCCAGCGAGGGCGGCGTCCAGGTCCCTGAGGGTGATGAAGCGAAGCAGGAGCACCTGTTCACGGCTCGTATGACCTGCGGGGGCGGGGGAGGGGAGGAGGAAGACACGTCCATAAGTGCCAGATCGGGTGGCCCCCCCGCCTTCCCCTTGCCCCCTCTCTAGCAGGGACCTCCTTCCCATTGCCCCCTCCCTGCCAGGGATCCCCGTCCCCTTGCCCAGTAGCCCCCTCCCTGGAGTGGGTCTATGGTGTGGGCCAGGCTTAGCTCTATCAGCACCGCTCTGACAGCAGCCTTGCTAACTCCGAATTGGTGGCTGACAGACCGGTGGCTGTTGGGAGTGGCCAGCCTCCGCAGTGTGATGGCCACTGTCTTCTACACAGGGAGCGCTGGCTGCATCCGTGTATCCCAGTGCTGGAGGACTAGGGCGAGCCAGTGACAGAGGTCCTTGAATGTCTACCGGGTCATTCTGAAGTTCCTCAGCCACTGCTCATCATCCCAGTCCCCCAGTACCAGCTGGTCCCACCACTCAGTGTTGGTGGTGAAGGCCTATTGGCACCAGATCAGGGGGCCCGGGGCAGAGGCAGCAGGGCCCTGGCCAGGACCTGGAGCGGGAGGCCCATGCAGGCAACCTGGCCTTGCTGCTCGAATAACATGGCAAGCAACATGGCCAGCAGGCTGGCTACAGTGCTGAGGAGGTCCTCCTTGGGGAGCATCTGGGCAGGCATGGTGTGCAGCTCTGCTCCCTGGCACGCAGTCTGCCCTGGTGTGTGCAGCCTGGCAGCCTTGAGCACATGCAGGCTGGGGGTGTTGGGAGGAGCCCTTTAAGGGGCCACCTGGCTGTGAGCCTGGAGGGGTTTGTCGGCCATGCAACCCCTGCCTGCATAATTTCCTGGCCCCTTACTTCAAAGCAGGGGCTATTGGTGTGTGGATGCTCTACTTTAAGTAGAGGGAGCCTACTTTGAAGTAAGGGGGGGGTGCTTTTTGTGTGTAAACGCTCTACTTCAAAGTTGTTTACTTCAAAGTCATACTTCGAAGTAAGCAAATTCAAAGTTATTTTGTAGTGTAGATGTAGCCTGTCAGTGTTAATTTGATTTATTCCTGAATGTTTTTACTTTCATGAATTGATCACAGCTAGTTCTCTCTGTGTGTTCAATATTAATATTTGAAATTCAAGTGGTTTCTAAGCTTTGATTGGTACACTAAATGATATAACAGTTGTGACCCTTTGCTTCCAAGTTTAATGAAATAAGATTTGGGATGTAAATATCCATAACTTGAATATGTTTTATGCAAAATAGGTCAAGTAACCTATTGTTCAAGAACCTGTGCTGTTGAAGGGCTTAAGGGCCCAGTGCTGAAGACAATGATCTGTGAATGGCTTTGTTTTTCGTGTAAGCCCAAACTGTGGCTAGTCCTACAAAGGCAAGCGATCATGCCACCTGATGCTGGAATCTATCTTGAAACTGGTATTTTTCCTTGGACATGGGGAAGGTTAAACAAAAGGTTCCCCAACCTGGGGAAATGCTGTTTAAGGAATGGGAAGAAATCAGTGTCATCTTCAGCTCACCTATGTTTTGTGTTTCTGCTGGAGGTGCGCATTCATACATGCCTCAGTGCACATATAAATTTTCTTCTGCACATGGATGGAAAAAAATCCACATATGGATGGAAAAGATTAGAGGGAACACTGGTGAGGAATATGTATGGTAACAACTTCTGTTAGTGTATTAGGTTTAATTGGCATGTTTTGTTTATGTTGGCTTGGAAACTTCCTTTGATCTGTCTGTTTTCACTTTCAGTCCCTTAAATCCTATGTTTTATTCTTAGTAAGAACACTTTTGTTTATTATCAAACCCAGTGTAAATAATTGCCATCTGAGAGGGGCGGGGAAGCAACCACTGAACCACTGTGTAGCTCTCTCTTTCATTGACAGAGCAAATCTTATGAGCTTTCTCTGTATATTATACAAGATGGATTTATGTAGTTTTATGCAAAGACTTTATGTAAAATTTTTATACAGACTTTTATGTAACATGGACTTATTGGGGGTTTTGGTCCTCCTTGGGGTTGTGCTTCTGGGTATTGATAAGTCTCTGTAACTGAGCCCTCCCAGAGCTGAATTGGTTCAATGTGTGTGATGCTCTGCAGGGGGAATGTTACTCCAACTCTGTGCCTTTCCTTGGGGAGTCTGGAGCTTCTGGATCAGCAGGACAGGGTGGTGGGTCAGTTACGGGGCAGGTCGGTGAGCTTGCAGGGTATGATCAACTATTGTGATGGGCTGCATCGCAGAGGTTTCCATGGAACAGTCACTCAATCCTCTGGTGGCATTGCTTGGGAGAGTACATGGGGGACAGGGCAAGGGAAGGGATGGGTCTTCAGTGGGTGGGGGCTGCATTGGGCTGCACTGGGCTTGTCCCAGACCCCTCTGTCTTTGGGACACCCGAGTGTGTCAGTCAGTCTTTGACTACATTAAAATCCTTGTCTGGCTCAGAAGGGTGTCCACCCTCACCCACTGGACCCCAGCAAAGGGGTGCAGGGTGGAGCAGGCCACCAGGCTCTGCCACCCGTGGAGTGATGGAAAGGCAAATCCTGCTGTCACTGTACCAAGTGTCATAGTCTCCCAGATCCCTCCCATCCGTAGGACAGATAGAGCGGCTGCCACGGGGCCACCCTGATTCATCCTGTGGACAGGACGTCTCTGCCTACCAAGAAGGAATCCCAGCTGACTTGTTAGGACAGTCTTATTTCTCCGTTGTGCCACAGAGCTGCATAAACTGGACCGGTGCACAAGGACACACCAGTCTCTTGCAGGCTGCCCCATGTGCCTGTAATATCACGCCTTCCCTTGCCGATGAGAGGTGGGCAAACTTTTTGGGCCAGGTGGCTGACGGAAATTGTATGGAGGGCTGTGAATGCTCACAAAATTGGGACTGGAATGACAGAGTGGGTGGGAGCTCTGGCTGGGAGTGTGGGCTCTGGGGTGGGGCTAGAAATGCGGAGTTCAGTGTGCAGGAGGGAGCTCCAGGCTGAGACCCAGGGGTTTGAAGGACAGGAAGGAGGCACTGGGATAGGACAAGGGATTGGAGTGCAAAGACGTGTGTGAGGGCTCCAGCTGGGGTTGCAGGCTCTGGGGCAGGGCTAGGTATGAGGAATTTGGGGGGCAGAAGGGTGCTCTGAACTGGGACCAAGGGGTTTGAAGGGTATGAGGAGAATCAGGGCTGGGGCAGGAGCTGCTGTGCAGCAGAAGGGGGGCTCAGGGGCACAGGCTCCAGGCTGCTCTTACCTCTTCAAGCAGCTCCTGGAAACAGTGGTATGTGCTCCCTCTGGCTGGCTCTAATGCAGAGGTGAGGTCAATCTCAGGAGACTGAAGGCTAAAAGCAAGACCTCTGCAACCTCAATTATAGTGCTCCAGTATGTGAATGACAACATGGTTGCTGCTCTTTCTCCTACAGCCCTTAAGTGCCTTTGCTGAAGCATTTTTTTAGTTTAATATGGAGATACACATCTCATGGAGCTGGAAGGGACCTTGGGAGGTCATCCAGTCCAGTCCCCTGCCCTCTTGGCAGGACCAAGCACTGTCCTTGACAGATTTTTTGTTTGTTTTTTAAATTTATTAGCTCCAGATCCCTAAATGACCTCCTGAAGGATTGACCTCACAATGTGGGGTTTAGCATGTCAATGCTCAAAACGCTGAGCTATCCCCTCCCCTCAAGGTGGAGCACACAAGAATCTTGGCCTCACACTGAATATCAAAAAGACCAAGAAGCTCCACCAGCCCTCACCAATGGGGGGGGCACTCATGTACCTTCTATTGAAGCCAGTGGAGAACTGCTGGAAAATGTGGAGCACTTCCCATACCTTGGAAGTCATCTTTCTGCTAATGTTGTCATTGATGTATAAGTCCATCATTGGCTGAGCCGTGCAAGCTCTGCTTTCGTCCACCTGAGACAAAGGGTCTTGGAGAAATGGAACAGCTATCCCAAGCCATAGCTCCTTGTATACCATGCAGTGGTTGTTCCAACATACTGTATGCATGTGAAATCTGGACAACATACAAGATCCCTTTGAAGGCACTTGAACAGTATCATCAACACTGCCTCAGCAGCATTCTAAATATCTCTTGGGAGGATAGGTGCACGAACACTAGTGTCCTGGCAGAGCTGAACATGACCAGCATTGAAGCCAGTATCATTCATCAACAACTTCATTGGGCTGGTCACATGGTTCAGATGTCTGATCAGTGCCTCCCAAAACAGATTCTGTTTTCCACGTTGGAGGAAGGACAGAGGACTGTTGGGGCCAGCAGAGCTGCGTCTACACGTGCACGCTACTTCGAAGTAGCGGCAGTAACTTCGAAATAGCGCCCGTCACGTCTACACGTGTTGGGCGCTATTTCGAAGTTGAAATCGACGTTAGGCGGCGAGACGTCGAAGTCGCTAACCCCATGAGCGGATGGGAATAGCGCCCTACTTCGACGTTCAACATCGAAGTAGGGACGTGTAGACGATCCGCGTCCCGCAACATCGAAATAGCGGGGTCCTCCATGGCGGCCATCAGCTGGGGGGTTGAGAGATACTCTCTCTCCAGCCCTTGCGGGGCTCTGTGGTCACCGTGGGCAGCAGCCCTTAGCCCAGGGCTTCTGGCTGCTGCTGCTGCTGCTGCAGCTGGGGGTCCGTGCTGCATATACAGGGTCTGCAACTAGTTGTTGGCTCTGTGTATCTTGCACTGTTTAATGAAAGTGTGTCTGGGAGGGGCCCTTTAAGGGAGTGACTTGCTGTTGAGTCCGCCCCGTGACCCTGTCTGCAGCTGTGCCTGGCTCCCTTATTTCGATGTGTGCTACTTTGGCGTGTAGACGTTCCCTCGCTGCGCCTATTTCGATGTTGGGCTGAGCAACGTCGAAGTTGAACATCGACGTTGCCGGCCCTGGAGGACGTGTAGACGTTATTCATCGAAATAGACTATTTCGATGTCGCAACATCGAAATAAGCTATTTCGAAGTTGGGTGCACGTGTAGACGTAGCCCAGAAGTGATATAAGGATATGCTGAAGGCACACATGAAAAAGTGCAGGATAAGTGTCTACACTTGAAGAAAGTCTTGTCCAAGATCTCCCCCAGTGGAGAATGGTAATCCATGAAGGGTGGCACAGTCTGAGAACTTCCGCCGCAGTATGGATGACAAGAGGCAGTGAAGAAAAGAGTGTCAAAAACTGCGTTGCATCTCTGCAGCAGCTACCAACACCTGCCCCCTCTGTGATAAAATCTGCGGTTCCAGAATTGGGCTGATCAGCCATCAATGGACTCACAAATAGGGTGACATGAAGATGTCCTACTCATTATCGAGTGACCACCAAGAAGAGATTAAACTACGTCCTATTTACCTCAGACAATATTTCCAGTTTGTCCACATATTTTTTGAATTATGACCCTGTCCTTCAAAGCACTTGCAACCCCTCCCAGCTTGGTATCACCTGCATACTTTATAAGCTTACTCTCTGTGCCATTATCTAAATCATTGATGAAGATAATGTACAACACAGATCCCAAAACTGACCCCTGTGGAACCCCACTTGTTAAGTTCTTTCAGAATGACTGTGAAACGTTAATAAGGGAACTGTGAACCATTCCATATAAGGGCTTTTATTTGAGAAAGAACCCAAGAATTCATCTGAAGAATGCAAAACTTTGATACCAACAATATTTTACTTCTTAGAATACCTCACTTGAACATAGATGTCAGCTCATAAGAGCAAAGTAATAGCCCAGAGGAATGCTTCACGTAGGATTATTTAATTCTACTCAACAAAGTGCTACTTTTAATGGGGAAAATATTCTCATAAATTGATGGACAACAGAGTAGCCTTTACAAAGCCAAATTATCTCACCAGTTTCTCAATGTGACGAAAGATCAGTGTTGAGTAAAAATTAGCAGCACAGACATTTTTATAGAAGGAAATTGTGCATCATTACTTGCTATTTCTGCATGTTGGCACCTATCATAAAAGCACAATTGTTTACTTAGCTCTGCAGATAATTCCTTGTATTTTATATTAGTTAGTCATGGTGTATTGTTTGCAAAAGAGGTCAGTTGCTAAATGAAGGCAAAGCAAGCAACCATGATAATTGTTTAAATTTAGGATCCATTAGACAACTCTCAAAATTCATGTTGAGGTAAACAAGATGAAAAATGGCTGCTTCTACTAAATTTGAATCACGGATCAAGAAATCATACCTTCAGACCTTGCAAAAACTATATCAAATGAGATCGGCCTAACTTTTGCCGTGATCAAAACAAGATCATGCCTCCTTCTCTTTTCTAAATTCAAAAAAGTGCACAGAACTATCAATGAAAGAACAACAGAATTGATTATAATTATGAAATATCTAAAGCTGCTAGCTTGTTCCACAGATATTCCCATATGAAAAGAGATGTGTTTGTGAACACTAGATCCTGGCACAAATTCCACACTGTCATCAGTCAATGTTCATCTGATGCATTGTCTGTTGGGGACCAGGCTGTGCTCCTGCCAGGTGATTATCTGTGTTCTGGTAGTTGTTTTCTAGATTTCACATCTATGAGCCTTTGAATTTAACTCTGCCTTTCTACAGAGAATTTTCACTTACCATTTCAATGTATTCTATTACAGCTACAATTAACATGCTATGTTGCACAATATGTTAGAGAATATAACAAATCATAGAGAGAAGTTGAGAGCAAAACTAAAATATTGGGTCCCAAGCTAACTATAAAGAACAAATAAAAAACCAGTAGACTGGGGAAGAGACAAAATGTAACTCTAATAAAATAATACATCCTCTATCCAATAGACAGACAGAAAATTCCAACAAGATGGTCTGATAGCAGAAATATTAGCCTTGTTTGGAAGGACAATTTGAACAAAGACTGTTTTCAGTTCTCATTCTGTCCTATTGCTACAATAATATCCTGTAGAATTAATTCATTTAATCCTTGGTTGAATGGAATTCATCGAGCTTTTTCGTCTGTAAGATTTGTGCAGTGGAATGAATTCAGCATAAACCTTCTGGTGACACATATCTCACACTCTCTCTCTTGCTTTCACAGTTTCATTTCTGTACCAACATATTCATATAATTTTTCTCGTGTTTTCCATTGTTTGTATTTTGTGAATGTCACGCTTCAGCAGTATAAGTGCCTTAATAGAGGGACTACATGTGAGTAATTTGAATAATCTCAATCATTGCCTTTGTGGACCAGGGCAGTATATCTGAAATACAGCCTGCACATTTTACAGTCTTATATTTCTAGCATAGGAGTGTTCTGTTGAATCATTATAAATTGTTGGGAACTGCACTCATCAATTTAAAATAGTATATTAACATTTAACCTGAAAGAACTCCTTAGTGATGTATTCTGTTGAGACAAAGTAACCTCAAAAGGTCTGTCCATTTTCATTTTTCTTAAGTACACAGCTATCTGGGGCAAAAATCAGGCATTTTGTTCATTTTCTTTCCTTCCACTTGTGAAAGCTTCTTCTTTCTTTCCGCAAAATAGCCAAGGGAAGAAGGAAAATGATTTGCTTGTTGTTTTATTTAAACAGCCCTGGGGAAAAATCATTAATCGCTACAGAGGTTCTCCAAATATTCTCCTCAGCATTGTGTAATTCCTTATGCAGCCACCTTACCCACCAACACTCTCACTGGCCTGTTAGGCTCTGAGGTAAAGCTCCTTGGCTTGTTGTTTAAGAATTGATGTTTTACTGGTTCATTTAGCTGTGAATTCCTTTTCTTTATCTGGAGTACCAGTATTGATTCCTTGGAGTGTGAAGAGAAAGATGCAGGAATGGGAAATGCTTTATACAGAAGTTCTCAACTCTCTCACTCCCCAGAATGTTCTGTGAGCTGAGTGCCTCCTAGGCTCAGAAAGACAGGTGTTGTAATACAAAGTCCTCAGGTAAAGGTGAGTGGGATAAAGATAGCAGAAGGAAGAGGTTACTTTTCTTAATGGTTTGCTATATCTCTGCCATACACCTGTGCCTCTCTTTTCAAAGGAGATGTAATCATTGCTCATGTGCTTCACTGAGATGTCATTATCCATTGTACTGTGCTGTGTGTAATAAAAAAAATACTCAAGTATATTGTTGCAGTCCTCTTCAGGCCCCTTGCTGATAAAGTCCTTTCTTTCTCCTCACCAGGAAGGAACGATGCTCTTTCATTGTTATTCCCATCTGTGTGGGTATTTCAGAATCATTGTTGAAGTCAAAGGGATTCCTGCCTGGCCAGAGAGATCCTGTGAAACCTTTGATGTGCTACTGTAAGGAAACAGAAATTTCCTTCAGTTTCCTTGGATGGAAACTTAGGCTCTTTGTTCCCTGGAACTCTGACTCATGGGCTACTCACTTCAAAAGAAATTTGGGCTTTTTGTGTTATTTTTACACCAGGAAGAAACAGCTCTGCTTTGTTTTTATGTTTCATTCACTGTTGTTACCAAAGGAGAAACTTTAAAGAACTTTTTTAATGTAATAAATGTAAAAACATCCAGCATCTGTTTTCCTACCACTCATAAACAGATCCATTCAAATACTGAAATGCTGCAGCGGAAGTGAGGTCTAGTGATTAGAACAAGAAACTGGATAGCAGCATGACTTCATTTCATTCCTAGCTCTGCCTCTGACCAAGTGTGTGATTTTGAGCAAGTCATTAATTGCCTGGTTAGTTTTTGTACTCAGTAGTTCTACAAATCTGGATTTTTATTGCCATGCCACAATTTCTCTTAGGGTAGGGCTGCACAGCACAGTTATTTCAAAAAAGCAGCCATTATTTTTAAATAACTATCCTAGTGCCTATACAATGCAACTGCTCTTTTGAAATAATTTTGAAATAGTGGTTGGCGTATTTTGAAATTGGTAAACCTCATTGCATGAAGAATAGCGCCTATTTAGAAATAGCTATTTTGAAATAGGTGCTGTTGAGCCAGAAGCTGTATTTACACATACCCCCTCTTTTCGGGGTATGTGTAAATACCCGCCCCCTCCACTGGGACAAGGTTTAGGACAGACACGAGGACCATGACCAGGTGGGTGACCAGGGCCTTGATAATGGTCATCTTGCGAAGGAGGAGCTGCTGCTGCGGGTCCATCCTGGTGGTGCACGGGGTCTGCTGTGCCTTGGGGAAGCTCAGCAGCCCTTAGTGTATGCAGGGTGCGGGTGCTTGGAAGGGGCCCTTTAAAGTAGCAGCTGGCTTCAGGCTCTGGAATGGCTTGTCAACCATGCGACCCTGTCAGCTGCGTTTTTTGCTCTGCTCTTTCAAAAAAGCGCCTCTGGCTGTGTAGATGCTCTCATTCAAAAGAGCGGATTTAAATATACAACAAACTCCTGGTCCCAAGATTGCCAGATATGAAAGAGTTTACTGTAAGGCTTTCCTGTTTGCCACTGTGCATGTCAAGCTGGGTCTTGATACATTGCAATTAACATAGCAGATAGGCAAAGCAGTATTTTATGCCCTGCGTGACTTATATGGTGAGCACATCCTATAATGAAATCTGAAAAAGAAGTTTAAAACACTAAGATTACCTTGTTTTATTAAAGGTACAATAATGATTTCCAAAAAGATCTGGTCCTTACAAACAGGTGAAGAAACCGTTAGTTGGCCTATTTCCATCTAGGTTGAGAACAAAAGCACTATCTCTTGTGTTCTGGTAAACTTGTTAGCCTCCTTTCTGAGCACAAACACTGGTTATGTAACTGTACAGCCGTACTTAAACTGCAGAATTTGTACAGAAAAGCCTGACATTTGCTTTACTAGAATGGAGTAAGTAGAATCCTCTCCTCCCTCTCCATTTTCACACATTTTCCCCTTTACATCCAGGATATTATTATTCTTTGTTTTACAGTAGTGCCTATAGGCCAACACCTATATATTAAGTGCTGTACAAGCAGGTAACAAGTAACGAACGTTCTGTATCCAAGATCTCACAATCTAAGTGTGACTTTATAGGCAACAGGTAAATGAAACAAACCAAAGAGGGAGACACAAAACTCAATGAGATGATAAAGTAAATGTAAATACAAACTGAAATCTCCTTCCTGTGTTATACTCACTCTTACGTACTTTCATCTGTGTCTTAACTGAAGATAATGTCTACATTTTCAGATGCTGAAACCCTGGTAGAGAGAATTCTTACTAGAGTTTTATGCATCTCAAAGGTAGGTGATGTGTCCATTTCTTCACCAGAGATGCCATAATTAAAAAGCCTAAAACTGCAAATCTTGACTGTCACAATCAGACTTTCTGTAGGCAGTTTACATTCATGGGAGAACTCGTGAGTAAAGACTACTCAAGTCAGCAGATTCTGGATCTGAAAAATGCACTTGTGGATTTAGGATTTTATCCATTTATGGATTGTGCTAGAGAGAGTTAGAGTGAGTGAAATGTTTGTTGTAGTGTATGTTTTGTCAAGTATCTTTTCAGAACAGGAAAGAGCCTGACAAACTGCCTGGGAGAAGTTCTACAGCTTTCTTCCTTGCCCACATTGCAGTTTTGTGTCACAGTTACGGGCCGTCACATTACTTTTTCTTCTGAAGGAAAATTGTATACAGAGTAGATATATTTTGACACATTCCAAGTCAATGCTTTAAAGTTTTATTATGTGTACCTTAAAAGAAGGTGTAATTCTTGCAGGATAATACATATGTATGAAACTCTGAACATAATATCCCAGCAGTACAAGGATTTCTTTACTCTTCTGCCAAAATTTCTGTGGTGGAGTAGATACATTTTATTAGCATGAGTTTCAAATTAACATTAGTCATATGTTACCCCAACCAGTCCCATTAAAACTTTTCTACCAAACTAGACCATCATGCATAATTTACAGGCAATATATTTTGCAGAAAAACTATTACAACATTTTAAAGCATTTTAAACTGTTGCTAGGTATATTTTAAATACATTTCTTCCTTTGTAAATTTCTTAGGGCTATGAATCTAATTCTCTGGTGGTGGTGGTAGAAATAAATGCTGACTAATATTTGAGATCCCCCTTAAAGACAAGCTGTTTTAGAGGATCTGTTTGGACTGAGTTATCTTAGTATTTCCATTCCTCACACTCTTTAATGTTCAATGCCATGATGAGGTTGTTATTTGCAAGACTGGGTATCTGAGACTGTTGGAGCTTGAACTGTACTGTACCGTACCTTTTAGAAATTCTGGGGCTTTAATTTTTCCTGTGTGTATCAATTTCAAGCCCTGGTGGGTCACAAACCATCAGTTCACAAATCTGTCACTGATCTATGACTGTTTATGGTACTAGTAAGACCAATACCAGCCTACTATACATAGTTCTGGTATAAAATTTTTGAAAAGAATGTTGAAAGCTGGGTGCAGAAAAGAGCTGTAAAAATTATCAGTGGCCAGTAGAAAATGCTTTACAATGCTGAAATGTAAGGATTTTTATTTTGCAAAGGTGATTTAATTTCTGTACAAGAAGCTTCACAGGGAGCAAATTCCAGGCTGTTTAATCTAGTGGAGAAAGGCAAAATGACTGGAAACTGAAGGCAGACAATTCAAATTGGAAATGATGCACAAACTAAGTGATAGTGACTAATCATTTGTGAAAACTACCAAGAGAACTGGTGGATTTACCGTCTCTTGATGTCTTCAAATGAAGGAGATATGATGTAGGCAATCCAGTTTCTGAGTTTATGACCTTTTATATGCAGAAAATCTCACTGTTCCTTCTGGCTTTAAACTCTATGGCTGCATCTACACTACAGCGATGCTTTGAAAGAAGGTCTTCTGGAAGAGAGTTTCTGAAAAAACTTATTTCAAAAGATTGCATCCACGCACAAAAAAACAGACAGAAAGATTGATCCATTCTTTGAATAGAGACCATCCATGCAGCCCCTGCTTTTTTGAAACAGTGGGCCAGGGATTGAAAAATCTGATGCCAATATGGGCTACTCTTTCGAAAGAAGGGCCTGTGGAGCATCCACACATGCATTTTTTGTGAAACAATATTTCAATAAAAGGTGCTCTTTCTCATCTGGGAAAGGAAGAGGGCCTCCAGAAAAGGGGCCAATTTCAGATCAAAAGAGTGCATTTTGTGTGTAGCTGCTCTGTGGGTTTTTTTTGAAAAAGTCCTGGCTTTTCCAGAAAAACTTGTTAGTATAGATGCAGCCTATGACTCTAGCCCATCCTGGGCCTCAGGCAAAGCTGATAGTTTTAGAGAAGAATGAAAGAGTTTTGCAGCTGGTGATTTAACAATTGATTTCACAGGATTTCTATTTGTCCCTTTTAGCATGTAGCATATTTAGCATAGAATTAAATGTGGATGAGAATTGAGGGGGATGTGAAGAATCATTAGGCATTTTAGTTCTGGCTTTATTTGAGTGAAGCTTGTTTGAGATTCAAAGGCTGGCTTGGTGCCCATTCACCTTTATGTCTTCAAAGGATCCTGAAGAAAAATGGTGAAAGAAAGAAAAGATGACCGTAAATCATGGTGGGGAGGGGGGCAGGCCACAGACCATCATCTGCCATAGATAGAGAGAGACATGTTACAGCTGTATCATAAGTACAAGAAAAATCTGTTCTGGATTTTCAGTTTCCAAGCATGTAATGGTGCCCCCACCAATCAAATATCTGAGGAAACCTCTTCAGTGCAGCATAGATATGTGACCCTAACAGCCCCTGGAATTTCATCCAGGAGGCCATCTAGTACTGTACAGCTGGGGACTATGCTTCAAAGTGCAAGAAGTGATTAAATGGAGAAGAAACACCAGTGGAAAGAGGTCTGGTTCCCATGGGGCAGGAAATGAAAAAGAGGACCTCTGTGAGAAATTAATTACACGTGTGTTTAACACTGCCCAGTGTGACTAGGTCTATTGACTTCAGCAGAACTAACTGTGGTGTAATGTTAGGCATATGCTAAGGTTTTGCAGGATCAAGGACTAAAGGAACTGAGCCTCATTGTACAGATCAGTTCAGGCTGGGTCCTTAGTTTTGCTATCAGAAATGAACGTGCATTAAACAGTAAAATGTTAAAGGGGCTGTGCTCCATACTCTGCATGCCAAATATTGATCTGTACAGACTCAATGTGGGAGAGTCATTTCCCATCAAATTTCTTGGCCAACTTTCTCTTTTCTCACTATGAATAGGAGATAGGTGTTTAATCTGTCACAGACATTGCTTAATATTTTAGTTTCTTCGTCTCACCGAGCAAATGTCAGTCTGAGATAAATGATGGAAGCAACGTGATAATTTTTTGAAAAACACCAGTAGGAATAATGAAACTGGTCTTCCTGTAAAGCACTTGAGATCCATAAATGAAAAGCAATATATAAGAGCTACATATTATTTCATTCATTGTTAATGAGGAGACTGCTGAAGTCCTGTAGACTAACCATAAAAGACACTTAGCAAGTATGGTGGTGGTCTTGTAAAGGCCTATCGCACACCGATTAGACTATGATTCAGCAGAGCACTTAAGCATTTTCTTATGTCCTATTGAAATTAAAGGAAATTTATACATCAGTTAAGTATACACAGTCATTTAGCATTGCAACTCCCAGGGGACTTAAGCATGGTATACAGGGCCTCGGTTGTTACTAAGGAGACTGCACTGTTTGCTTTGCATTTGTCCTCAAGGCTAGCCTTTGCTGAGATGTTGGGGTTTGGTCTGGTTTCCTTTCCCAAAAGTATGGTTAATAATTTCAGTTAGGATTTCATTTGACTTGCAAAGTAGCTCTGTATTTATTTTGTCTAGCCCATAATAACACTCAGTTTCTGTTCCCTGTAAGCTGAGCTCTTAGGTGGCCCCCCAGAAGAAATTCAGGTGCCGTCCAACTGATTTGCAGAGTGTCCACAGCTGCCCACTGCTGGCAACATGTGTTTCTATTGGTGGAGCACATCTGCACATGCCTTGGTGCACAAAGTAAAATTTATTCTGCACATGTATGGAAAAAGTTAGACAGAACACTGCACTCAATGTGTAAAAATTACCTGGTGCACATCCATGCATCCATATGCGCTGATTAGCTACATCATGGTGACTCATACAGAACACAGAAATGGCATAGTCATGTTAAATATGAACAGCAATCCACAGAACGCAAATAGTTTCCATATTTTGCAGGTTGCACTGCCCCCCGACACAGATGTTGTTATGTGTGGGTGTGCAGTGACGGTTGTTGTTGCTATTAACAGCGTGATGATGATAGGACAGTCTAATCCCTTTATTCTGAGTCACATCTCTAGCACGTAGATTGGAACAGTTGTTCTTACACTCTTCCTATAGAATAACTAGAGGGAGGGCACCCAGAGAAAATCTGTTGATGCTGTCACCAGGAGGAGGAAACAAATCCTCTCAATATTCCCAGGAAGTAGTTTCTGAAAATACGTAGAAATACAAATCTGATTTAGGAAAAATATCCACGTAGAAGTGTCAAAAGAGTTAGCTCTTAGTAACATAACTATGGGGTGAGGGAATGATTTTTACAAATGATTTTGAAATTAGCATGGTCCCATTAACAATACAAGAAGTGACATTTTTAAATACATAGGTCCATATTTTTCTGTTCTGCTTTATACCCCACGTAACCCTACCAAAGTCAATGTAGTTGGCAGGAATATCAGTGTATGGTAAATTTTGGAGTTAGACACAAAAGTTTGCTGAGGTCTGTGAACTTCTGTCCCTTGATCATTGTTATTCTTCCAAGTGTACACAGAACAGCAGGAGTCCTCCCTGCCAGTCCTTAAAAGCAGGTATTTTCCAAGTTCCCTGTTCTAGCTCTAATACTTCTGATTCAGTTAACAGGTGTGACAACACAAGGGTTGTATCAACCAGAAGTGAGCAGCCGGTTTAGAATCCAGAAGCAGCTATGTCTATTTCAGGACATTTAAAAATAAAATTGAGACTAGAATTGTTATAATTCAGAACAATTGGACCAAGTTATCATAAATAAAAAATAGACAGTCTGTGCAACATAAATTGCTACACGCTGACAACTCAAATTGCATGCTAAAATAGATACCAACAAATCTACCACCAAGAATTATACAACAATCTATATTTGGAGCTGCAGTTGACACTTGTTAAAAAAGACTAACAACCTGTAGCTGGAATGAGGGATTTCTGTTTTTCTATGTTTCCCACACTTTTATAATTGCACTGTTTACTTGATAGGATTATTCAATCCACCTTCTTGGATTTTCTGAAGATATGCAAAATGAGAAGAACCTGTGTATACACACACACACTAAACACGACCCCTAAAATTACACAAAAGCTGGAACCAAAGTGTGTGATTGTGGAGGATGGGGAAGCAGAGGGCATATGGCAAAGGTAGAAGAAAACAACATATGTTTTTAGTATGCTGTTAACATACAGTAAGCTTAGGCAACATCTGTTGTTTGTTTAAACAGCATATTTTCTTTGTGTAGGGGGAGGGGAGAATACATCTGTTTAAGGAGGACGTGCAAAGGAACAAATGGTGGGGGAGGGTAGTGTCTTTTTTCATTTCTTTACCTTTAAGTCCTGAAAGGTCCTGCCATCACTACTGCCGCCTATTTTCTGCTTGTCTTTTGCCTCAGCAGTATCAGGAATAAAACGAGTCAGCCACCCTGTTTTTGTTGCAGGACTTTTTGTATGATTGAAAGAAGCAAACTGGAGTGTTGTTAACTTTAATCTGAAAGGCTAGAGTATGCTGACTCTTTAGCAAAGAGACTGTTGCTCCTAACTGTTGGTTAATTTTTGTGTTTATTTCTCTTTGCCTTATAGTACTTGGAGGGCCCAGATTAGATTGCAGGGCTGACAGATGGCACAGCCCTCATTTGACATGTATGCATTTGGTTGTGTTGTCATCCATTGCTGCAGCTTGGACTGAGCTGCACACAGCTGGCTGAATTGCAGGCATTTGCCTGCAGTTCTGCCTTTTGGCTACTGAGGAACAGTGTGGAGCAGTCAGCTGGGTACCTCTTGTGCTGCCCCTGTGCTGGACCCCACCTCAGGAGCAGGAAGCAGAGAGGAATGATGGGAAACAGGAGCCATCTGCCACCAGATCCAGCCTGTCTTCCCCTTCAAATAGTCACTGACAGCTGCAGGTCAAATGTCATGCAGCACCTGGAAAGATGGCACCTGTCTTTTCTGACAGCAGCCTCTACTGTAGCCAGACCCCGCAACAGGAGTGTAGGCTCAGCTGGTAGCCCAGTGGTTCAGGGTGTAATTCTGTTGTACTCATCTTCACCAGGAGTGCACCTGCAGCCTAGGCCTGTGGAGACCTGGAGGGGATTTTCATGCCTCTGTCAGCAGCTGGGAGAATGAGGTAGTCAGAAGTAGTAGAAAAATGTGAACCAATGCAAAAAGGGCAGAGAAACCCAGCCAAAGCCAGCCTGAGGAGTGAGAGAAACAGAATGGACTGAGGGAAAGCCATGTGTGGCCACTCTGCTGGAACATGGAGAGAAACTGTGTATGTAGCTGA
Organism: Carettochelys insculpta; assembly: GCF_033958435.1. Lineage (NCBI taxonomy): Eukaryota > Metazoa > Chordata > Testudines > Carettochelyidae > Carettochelys > Carettochelys insculpta. The sequence continues at coordinate 16,010,245 of NC_134150.1, read as the reverse complement.
TCTGCCAGTTCGTTGCAAAGAACTAAATCTGCTACAGGGAACCATAGGGTTAGGAGTGACACTGAAGGCTAGAGCAGGCTCTTTACTAGTATTGCATGAGGAATAGCATCTATTTAGTAACAGCTGTTTCAAAATAGATGCTGTTGAGACAGAAGCTGTGTCTACATGTGCGCCCTCCTTTTGGAGTGGGTATGTTAATATGGCACTTTGGAAGATGCTAATGAGGCACTGACATGAATATGCAGTGCCTCATTAGCATAATAAAGAAAAACTAAGCAGTGCTGTAGCACCTTAAAGGCTAACAGTTTTATTAGGTAATGAGCTTTCATGGGTAAGACCCACTTCCATGAAGGCTCATTACCTAATAAATAGAATTGTTAGCCTTTAATGCGCTATGGGACTTGCTTGGTGGGTTTTTGTGAAACTGCAGCCTAACATGGCTACCGTTCTCAGGCTACTTCCATATGAGACACCAAATTGCTTCAAGTTTTCAAACATGGGCCTCATAAAGACCATTCATATCCCATGTTTGGACACACCGATTGGCAATTAGACAGACGTGCAAATGCCACTGCACATGCTTCTGATCTGGGAAGAGAATGAGAGCACAAACATCATGTGATAGAAGTGTCTTCACATGGCTTATTGCACTACTGGAGGGCAATCAGATACTACTGTGATGAGTGTTGTATAAGAACCTACCTAAAATAGAAACCTCTCAGGATACTGGTTTAAACATCCTAGTGCACAACTGGGATGTGTTTGGAAGGTGCCTGTGTCTGAACATTGGAGTGGCTTTACTGACCGTGAAAATGAATCTGCATAAACTGGACAACGTAACAGACAAATGGCTGCTCAGTTATTTTTGTTGAAGAGCTTTAAAGAGGCGGTGTAAGAAATGTAACTGGTCAGTTTAACAGATTTTAAAATTATAGCAATCCTTTTTAAACTACTTATTCAATTTAGTAAGGCCTCTTCTTGCAGCCATTTTGATTCTCAGCAATAAGGATATGTAAAGTAATACACAAGTGGAATAAGCTATTTTACACCTTAACATCTCTAACTATATTTGTATGTACTGGAAGCTCTAGTTACATTGTAATTAGAGTAACTTGGGAGACCAGAAGTTTGAATTTACAAATATACATCCCACCTGCAGAAAATTCTGAAACTGTTTTATTGAGTGATTGTTGGGAGTGTCAGCATGTTGTGCATGAAGCAGAATAGCATCGCAACTGTAACATTTTCATCTATACTGAAGACCCTGGTTACTTTAATTTTAGCATGATCACAACTACAAGAGAACTGAAGCAGGAACATTAAAAGCATGGACAAGGAGGGAAGAAAAGTAAACTAAACTTAGAGATTCTTGCTTATTAGAATTATTAGAACACTTCCATTAGTGTCTTATGCTCTGTATTAGCTGTATGTAAATGATTATTATTGCACATTAATAGCTGCTTGTATAGGAAGCTTGGAGGTAGAGAATGGGGACAGTCCTGAACTTAGAGCCCCTTGTTTTCTTAGAGGGAGGATTTTGGGTTTTTTGTAATCACACATGTTTTCAGATCATTGCAAAAAGTCTTAATCCATTTTGTGAAGCTTGTGTCAAAGCCCATCCATCTCAGCACTGCCTAAAGAAAATTCCATTCTACATGATCAAATGCCTTTTTGGCACGAATTGCTGGAACTGATGTGCATTCAGGAGAGTCATCTATTTATTCACGTATTATCAGCTGGACATGGCACCGGTTAGTCTGTGGCTGTTCCAATAAGGGAACAAGTCTGGTTTGAGCTGAATGATAAAGTTGGAAATAACTCAAGGAAGTTTAGCAAAGATAAGTGGAGAAACATGGTGGCCACTCTTCAAAGAGAGTTAGTAAATACCATACTTTTTGCATAAGGCAAATCATCTGCTTAGGGGATATAGTCTTACTGCCCTTATTAGGCATCATCATCATCATTATCAACAACAACCATGGGCTCAGTGCCCATTGGTCTCTGATGCCTCTCTCACTATTTCTTTCCATCTTTCCCTGTCTGGAGCAGAGTGGCTTAGTTACTGTAGACTAGCTCCGCACCAATCTACTATATCATGTACCCATTCTCTGTGGAGTCTGCCTCTCCTATGTGAGCCAGCCATTATGCTGAGTACCAGGCCCTTGGGTTTTTTTTTTTTGTTTGTCATTCATTCTGCAAATATGCCCGAATAGCTATAACTTCCGTTGTATAACCTTCTGCAGTAGGTTCTCTTTCGGCTGTATCTTCCTATGTAATTTCTTGTTGGTGAGCTTCTGAATCCATTCCATTCTCAGGATCTTTCTATAACAACTCCTCTTGAACGCCAATATTCTTCTCTTTAGCTTCTCTGATGAGGTAATGGGTTCTGTGGACATGAGGAAGTCAGTGGATGTGACATACCTTGACTTCAGCAAAGCTTTTGAGATGGTCTCCCACAACATCCTTTTCCATAAGTTAAGGAAATATGGATTGGATCCTTGGACTATAAAATGGACAGAAAGTTGGCTTGACGGTCAGGCCCAAAAGGTAGTGGTCAATGACTCAATATCTGGATGGTGGTCAGTTTCAAGCAGAGTGCTGCAAGGCTCGGTTCTGGGGCCAGTGTTGTTCAACATTTTTATTAATGACTTGGATGAGGGAGTGGATTGCACCCTCAACAAGTTTGTGGATGACACAAAACTAGGGGGAGAGGTAGATACGTTGGAGGGTAGAGAGAGAATCCAGAGTGACCTGGATAAATTGGAGGACTGAGCCAAAAGAAATCTGATGCAGTTCAACAAGGAGAAGTGTAGAGTCCTGCACCTGGGGCGGAAGAATCCCAAGCATTGTTATAGGCTGGGGACCGACTGATTCAGCTGCAGTATGATGGAAAGGGACCTAGGGGTTATGGTGGATGAAAGGCTGGATATAAGTAAACAGTGTGCCCTTGTAGCCAAGAAGGCTAACGGCATACTGGGGTGCATTTGGAGGAGCATTTTGAGCAGATCTAGAGAAGTAGTTATTCCTCTTTATTCAGCACTGGTGAGGCCACATCTGGAATATTGTGTCCAGTTTTGGGCCCCTTAGTATAAAAAGGATGTGGATTTGCTGGAGCAGGTTCAGCAAAGGGCAACAAAAATGATTTAGGGTCTGGAGCACAAGACCTATGAGGATAGGATAAGGGATTTGGGCTTGTTTAGTTTACAGAAGAGAAGACTTAAGGGTGATTTAATAGCAGCCTTCAACTTCCTGAAGGGGAGCTCTAAAGAGGAGCGTGAGAAGCTGTTCTCAGTGGTGTCAGATGGCAGAATAAGGACTAATGGTCTGAAATTGAAGAGGGAGAGGTGTAGGTTAGATATTAGAAAAAACTACTTCACCAGGAGGGTGGTGAAGCATTGGAATGTGTTGTCTAGAGAGGTGGTGGATTCTCCATTCCTCGAGGTTTTTAAGTCCCGGCTTGACAAAGTGCTGGCTGGGATGACTTAGTAGGGGTTGATCCTGCTTGAAGCAGGCGGCTGGACTAGATGATCCTCCTGAGGTCCCTTCCAGCCCTATGATTCTGTGATTCTCTTTGAATCTTTTGTTATCACCCATGTCTTATATCTGTACAATATGCTGCTGAATACACACATTTTCAAGATGCTTAGCTTCATTACTAAGCTAATGGCTTTGCTTTTCCAGATCTTATCTATCGCCTTCAAACTTGCTCTTCCTTTCACTATTCTAGTTGCTGTTTCCTTCTTACAGTCTAGATCATACCTCATGTTGCTCCCCAGATATGTGAACTTCTCTACATTCTCTAGTTCAATCCCATCTACACTGATCTTCCTTCCTATATCCTTATCTCCAAATACCATAGTTTTTGTTTTATCAATGTTCATAATCAGTGCATACCGCTTCCCTTCTTCATTTAACACCTGCACTGTTTTCGCTAGCTTCTCCTCATCTTCCTGAATGATAACTATATCATCTGCGAACCTCAGGTTGTTAATTCTTTTTCCATGTACAGATATCCCTTCTACCTCTTCCTTGATCTTGTCCATCGCTCTCTCTAGATGGGGATGAAGATACTTGACAATATCAGCTCTCCTTGTCTCGTACCTCTACTCCTTCTAAATCGACTTCCCAACTCCCTTCATGTTCTCACCACTGCCTCCGCATTGTCACTGATATCCTTCAGAACCATATTAGTTTGCTATCTACTCCCTACAACTCCAACATCGCCCAAGTCACTTTCTGATCTATACTGTCAAATGCCTTCTGATAATCAACAAAGCAAGTGCAGATGTTCTTGTTCTTTTGTCAAGCTTTCTCTGCTATCAATCTTAGTGCCAATATCTGCTGTATGGTATCTTTCCTGAACCCTGCTTGCTTGTCCGCTAGATGTTCTTCTATCTGCGATCTTAGTCTCTCTGTCAGTATCATCATCAGTACTTTGCCTAGATGACTCATTTGGGCAATTGTTCTGTAGTTCTTGCACTGCAATATACTTCCTTTCTTGTGTATTGTCACTAGCATGGCTCTTGTCCATTCCTTAGTTGCCTTCCCTTCTTTTCATGCTATATTACGTAGTCGGTGTATTTCCTGAATAATACTTTCTCCACTGTATTTGATCATCTCTCCCATGATATCATTTCCAGGGCTCTTGTTTAGTTGTTTCACTGCTCTTTCTAATTCCTCGTTCGAAATATCAGTCTCGCTCTCAATGCTCAGTGGAGATATCTCTTTCAGTTCTTCGATCAGTCTCTCTCAGACATTTGGGTCCAACTGTGTTTTGTATAGATCAATGTAACATCTCTTCCATCGCTGCACAATCTTCTCCTTGTTCACGAGCACCTCTTCATTCTCATCTTTGATTGCCATCTGCTTTGACTGCCACTTCTTATTAATATTTCTACAATCTTATACGCCTCCCTTGTCTTACACTCACTGTAATACCTCTCTATATCTTCACACTGCTCCTCTAACCATTTTGCCTTATGCTTTCTGTCCGCTTTCCTTACCTCATTGCATTTCAGCCTATATTGCTGCTCCGCCCTCTCAGAAACATCCATATATACTTGGACTGGCGAAGATGCATTGGACGGCATGGGGAGAGATGTGCGGTTGCAAAGTCATTTGGTCAGGGAACGGAACAAAGCATGAGGCAGAGTTGGATTCCGTCTTACCGAAGAGCTAGAGGAGCATTATTAGTATACAAACCAGCTAGTGCAAGAATGATAGTAGCGAGAGTCGAAGCAAAACTGTTCAGCCTCTTGGCCATTCACTTGTCTGCATCCATGTCAAATAGTGCGAAGGAAAAGGTTGAGCTAGTCTATAAAGACTTGACAAAGACACTGGAATAGATAACAAAGAGAGATATGTTGATCATTGGAGGAGATTGGAACGTGAAGGTTGAAACAGATAACGAAGGTTGGGAGAGAGTCACGGGAAGATTTGGATATGGAGAAAGAAATGAATGATGTGAGAAACTACTAGAGTTTGCTATGGAGCATGAGGTGGTGATTTGCAGCACAAGATTCCAGCAAAAAGACTGTAGAAAGTGGCCATGGTGATTGAATGATGGAAAGTCCAAGAACATGATAGAGATGATTTTGATAAGAAGATGGGTAACAGTACAGCAGTGTCAAGCTTTCCAAGGAGTGGATGTAGATTCAGACCACAGTCTAGTGATTGCAAACATCAAGATAAAACTCAAGAGAAAGTGTAAGACACAGTTTAAGAAGAGAAGAGATGTGGTGAGGCCAGGCGAGAAAGCAATAGGGAATGCATACAGAGCAGCGCTCAAAGAGAAAGACCTACCTAAGGGAGTTGAAGGAATAGCAACGGTGATAAAAGAGGCAATTAACAGGCAATGCCACTGTCCATGTCAACTCACATTTTGCTTGGGTGAGCACTGCAAGAAGGCCTTTTTATTTTAGTCAGTCTTCACATTACTGGCTTTACCAGGTAAGTTTTCCTGATTGAGTGATTCCTTGGTAAACTCAAATTAATCAATTATTCTCTTTATAGTTTGGATCTGTAACTTGGTCCATGCATTCAAAACAATGACTGTAGAAAAAAACAAGATTAAAAAAAAAAACCTTAAGCATCACTATTTGTTATACATGAATAAATACCAAATCCAGCAGCCTAAATTTCAAAGCACACGATTGCAGCTTCTGAAGGTTTTATTGGAGTCATGTTACCTCCACTCTATCCTCTTTTAGCTATTGCCAAGAGAGAAGATACTAGCTTCTGCTGCAGAGATGTTATATGGCAGAATACACTCACTGCCTGGGAACTAATGATTGTTTACTTGCATCTCCTCAAATTATCTCCTGTTGGGCTGCCATGGCCCTGAAAGTAACCTATTAACAGGAAGAAGCTAACTGAATCTGTTCCTTGCTGGGAGCAAATGGAAGGAGGTACATTGGCTTCCTTCTGGCTCCGATTAGGTAAGAATGTGTGCTGGCATGAGACAGAGGAGGAAGGAAAGAAATTTGAATGAATTAAAGTTAGTCTGGAACTGGGAGATGTTAATATCACCTCCCACCGTTAGCTGGACTGCAATGGTGCTGTGCTACGCAGTTAATCAGTTAACCTCTTCATTGGGGAATGAAAGAGGAAATAGTGGCTTCTTTTCTGCTGTGGGGAGGGTGGGTAAAGTTAGCATGTTACGTCACTAAAAGAAATGAGAGCAGAAAGAGTAATGCCTGTCTTAACCATATCCATGCCACTCTCCGCCACCAGAGAGGAATTCCCGGTATAGAGAATGGAGCTGAGTGTTGAGAGAGAGCATCCTTGAAGTAAATAGATTGTCAGCCACTCTCTTGATACGGCTGAGAGGGAAAAAGAGGGATTATTTTACTTACAGCTGATAGTAAATAGGTGGTTCCAGGAAAGAGAGATTTCTTGTAAGGCCTTCTTCCCATTTTGGGAGAAACCAAGCAGGCAAAAATCCTGCCTTAAAACCAGCTGCTAGTACTGCTAGCAAAGGGAGGGGGCTGTTTTCTGAAACTCACGTGTAATGTACCTTAGGAGAACTAAGTCCAGCTCCCCCTCATTCCCCTTGCTCTAGGGAAGGTCTATGGAAGTGTTTGCTTGGGAGCTCCGAGGGGGAGCTGCATTTGAAGGTATGCCTACACGCAGCCTGGAGCTATCAATTCCAGCTCAGGTAGATGTAGCTGCACTAGCTCCAGTTGAGCTAACACATTGAAACTGAAGTGTGGCTGCCATCATGTGAATGGTGAAATGGACTCACTTCCAAAATTCTCATTATGTTCAGGGTGACAAGCTTCTGCCACTGCTGCAGCTGCATTTCTATTTGTGGCATGCTAGTTCAATCAGAGGTAGCACAGGCTGTGTCTGCTACAGCTGGAAATTACATGCCCACCTCCAGTGTAAATGTGCTCTGAGACAGTCTGAGTCCCAGAAGTGTTGCACAAGGTTAACCCATGAACCGGGAGCTCTCCTTGGTATACTGAGGTGTCTTATTTTCATGTTATAAACACCGTGCTCTGCCTCAGGGCTGGGCAGAGTGGGGGCGGCCCCCCCTCAGGCAGGGGGAGGGGTGTGACATTTCAAAAGGGGGCACAGCACAGTCGGCTGCTGGGTCTTAGGCTTGTCCATCTCATTACAAATGTTGAAATATATTACTGTTTTTATGTCTGTGTATTCACATATATATGCCAATTAATAAAGTTTTGGCATTCTACAAACTGATATTCTTACACATGCTGAAAGGATCTTTTTTGTCAGAACATAACCAAAATTTCCATTGATTTGGATTACAGTAGAGAGGTTGGGGGGCGGGTCCCTGCTAACTGCAGGGATGAAAAGTTGGCCCTGATGTTAAAAGTTTGCCCTCCCCTGCTCTAACTCTCAGGAATAAATACTGAGCAACAGACTGAGCTGAGGCTTTGGTTTTTGTCACTTAGCCATTGCACCAGCTTACACCAAACTGCAACAGAGAGAAGCCTGTGGTGTGTGTTGAGAATGGTACAGAAATTACAATAACCATCAAGTGACATTCTGCACTGCACTTTCCTCCTGTGGAAATCACAGAAATTGTGCCACATGTAAGAGCAGCATTTGGTCCAAGATTTGATACGATTCTTTGTTTTTTGCACGAAGGGTCTGCTTTTCCGAAAAGCTGACTATCCACCACTCCATCGGCTCTCACGGGGTATTCACTTCTTAAGATCAGGTCCTTAATTCTCAGGTACAAATCAAATTCCAGAATAGCAAAATGGTCTTACACCCAGAACCTCAAAGGTGTTTAGGTACCTAACTCCCATGGAACTACCTTTGAGGAGCTGGACCTTAGAGACCTGTGCATAGTAGTGCTGGTGTGTGTTATATTCCCAAGTGCACTTTAACATAGTGCTGATGTTTGAAACTTTAGAACGGGGTGGCCAGCCTTTTTTTCATCAAGGGCCGTATGGCAATTTTTTACATGTTCCTAGGGCCAAACACAAAATAGCTCCAAACCTGCCCTCCCATTCTCAGGCTTAACCCCTCTGAGCCCCAAACCCACCCCCCACCCATCCCCAGGCTTAATCCCTCTCAGCCCCAAACCCATCTCCACTCCTCCCCAGGCTTAAACCCTCTTCGCCCCAAACTGCCCGCCTCCCCACCTACCTCACACAAAAGTGCCACATGCTGCCACTGCTGCCCCCCACTGCACCTTCGCTGGGCTGCTGCTGCCTCTTCAGCATGGCTGTGCGGGCTCCCCCCCAGTCCTCCTACTCCCTTCCCCCACGTAGAGCGCAGGCAGCTCCCTGCCCTGCCATGCTAAAATAATGGGACTTGATTTAGTTGGTTTATTGGCCATTAAACCAATTAAATTGAGTTTCATCATTTCAGCACAGTCTAGCAGGGAGCTGGAGGAGGAATGAGCAGCAGGTTGATGACCACTTGCCCTACAGCCAACTTTGAAAACGGTGCTGCTGCTGGCTCCGCGGGCTGGGTGAAAAGACTCTGCGGGCCGGATTCTGGCCTGTAGGCCATGTTTTGGCCACCCCTGGTTTAGATCTTCCCTTCCCTCTCCCCTCCCGTATTACTTTTCCGTGTAGACAAGCCTGAGACTGTAAGAGTAGCAGGAGATGTGCCAAGTAATGATTTCATTTGCATTGGCCGATGATGTGATACACTCCACTCATAACTGAGTTCGGTGTTGTTTTATAACATAATGTAATTAAACATGCTACACCTGTCTGCTCATCCATGCAGAGGATGAATCAGAATGTGTAATGTGTTTGGAGGCTCTCCTATGCCCTCAACAAGGATTATCCCAAGTTGGGCTTAGTACCTTCGTCCTCTAATTTTTTTCATGTGTGGGTGGAATAAATTTTGTCTTGTGCACCAAAGCATGCGTGGATGTGCACCACCAATAGAAACCTATAGGTGGCTGTGATCACACTGCTAAACAGCTGGGTGGCACCTGGATTTCTCCTGGGCAGCCACTCAAGCACTCAGCTTATGGGGAACACAGCTTACTTCCCCCATGGTAAGTCACAAATGTCATAATTCTCACTTGCTCTTCTAAGATAGAAACACTAATAGCATATTAAATGCTGTTCATGAGCTTGCAACTTCTAGCACTTAACATAAAACAGCTGTTGAAAAAAGCTCTTGAAATAATGTTTTGAATGCAGACTCAACTCTGTAACTTCAGTGTGGGGATCTGGGAACCATCATTACAGCTTATGTGATAAGGGCTACACACCAAGAAATTAGAAAAATGAGGAGCAAGATATGAAACAACACATATGGCTGTTACGGCAACAGTTAATCTGAAGTGCAAATCCAAAGACCTAACACTCACCCAATGTGTGAAAAGGTTTAGCCATTGTATTAGTGAGAGTAGAGGGAAAATTGGCTTTCCAGGGAAAATTGAATCACTGCTGATTTTGCTGCAAACACATGCTCTGTTGTTCAGATGGGAGAGTGGCTTGTGCTCTCGACCTTAAACTGCTCTGGGTGAGTCCTTTCTGGGTGGAATTCTCTGCATTTCCTCTCTCTGTCTACACATTATTAATCAAAGCAAGGAATTTTCTAAAACTCACAAGTTTTCTGTTTGCACCAGTAGCTAGATTGGAATCTCTAACTTCCAAAGGTTGATGTAGTTTAGGATTTGCTTGTTTGTTTAAATGTTCTGTGAAAAAAACTGGCCACAAGACACCTGTGTGAGCATGTGGAATACTCCAGCTCTGAAATATGAGTACCAGCTACAGTTCTTAATGTTTTTGTCCTTCTCTGCAAGTTTAATACATTTGTTCTGCCTTACAAAGGAAGTTTCTTTTGCTTGCTGGGTATCATTTGCTCAGCTGAATCAATTGCTGAAAAAGGCTATCAGTGAGCCGTCTTTAGTCTACTCAAACCCAATATAGAGGCCTATATTTAAAGAGGCAATACACTGTGGAATCTCTCTTTTCTTTCAGTCTTAAATGCAAATCTGCCTTTCATTGAGAAATACCAATACTTTGCACTTGTTTTAGTGCTCTTCTTCTGTGGATCTCCAATGGCAACACATGATACAGGTTGCACCTCTCTCATCTGGCTTGTTCAGGGCCTGACAGGTCCCAAACAAGAGCATTTGTTGGACATCTAGGGGAGGTCTGCAGCTTCTGCACCCACACAGCCCAGCACTCCTGGGCTGCTGCAGCCCGAGCCTCCCTCCCTGTGATTCTGGCCCCAGCTCAGGCTCCCAGGGGCTCCCACGAGGCTCCAGCCAGTCCTGGTCCCCCTGCTGCCTTGGGCAAACAGGCTCCAGCTCCTGGCCCTGTGCAGAGCGCATGCAGAGGTTCTGGCTCATAGCCCCACTGGGGTCCTGCACTCATCCACTACTCTCTCGCCTGGTAATGTCATAATCCTGCTGGACCCTGGATGTTACCAGAGGAGAGAGCACCACATGTGAGGGATGCAACCTGTGATTTGTTTGAAAGTAAGAAAATTGAAGGTATTCTGCAATTTCTTTGGACATGCACACAAAATAACTCATTTGAGACCATTATGCAAGCTGATCTGTATGGGTAGAAAGCAGCATCCACACTGACCAGTGGGTGGAACTGTAACTGTTCTTTGGAACAGAGGGAAAACTGTGCTAGTCTATACACTATCAAAACAAAAAAGCAGTAAAGTAGCACTTTCAAGACTAACAAAATAATCTATTAGGTGAGCTTTCGTGGGACAGACCCACTTCTTCAGACCATAGCCAGACCAGAACAGACTCAATATTTTTAAGGCACAGAGAACCAAAAACAGTAATCAAGGTTGACAAATCAGAAAAACATTATCAAGGTGAGCAAATCAGAGAGCAGAGGGGTGGGGGGCGGGGGGGAGTCAAGAATTAGATGAAGCCAAGTATGCAAAAGAGCCCCTATAGTGTCCCAGAAAATTTGCATCCCGGTTTGACACATTGAGATGTGGTTTGAACCAGGATGCAAATTTTCTGGGACACTATAGGGGCTCTTTTGCATACTTGGCTTCATCTAATTCTTGACTCCGCCCCCGCCCCCGCTCTCTGATTTGCTCACCTTGATAATTTTTTCTGATTTGTCAACCTTGATTACTGTTTTTGGTTCTCTGTGCCTTAAATATTGAGTCTGTTCTGGTCTGGCTATGGTCTGAAGAAGTGGGTCTGTCCCACGAAAGCTCATCACCTAATAAATTATTCTGTTAATCTTTAAAGTGTTACTTTACTGCTTTTTTGTTTTGAGCTTTGGAAGCTTTTCATCCAAGAAGGGAAGACCTCAGCTGGACCAGATTTTTAAACAAATGGCTGGCAGGGCTCTCCTGCTGTGGAAGAAAAATTTCACTCCATAGCAGTGTTGGAACTCTTTTTTTGATCTCCTTGGTAGGAATTAAAACTCCCTGGCTACATCTACACCACAGCCATCTTTCGAAAGAAGTGCTTCTGGAAGATTCCTTTTGAAAGAACTTCTTTCGAAAGTGGGCATCCACACACAAAAAAGCAGCTCCAAAGAGTGATCTGCTCTTGTGAAGGCGAGCGTCCACACAGCCCCTGCTCTTTCAAAAGAATGGGCCAGGGATCAAAAAAATCAGGCGCCATAAGGACTGCTTTCGAAGAAAAGGGCTCGCGGAGTGCTTTCGAAAGGAGCACCAGTGTCTTTCAATTTATTTCTGAAAGAACACTTTTTGTATGTAGACGCTCTGCTGGATATTTTGAAAGAGCCCCTTCTTTCCAAAAATATTTCAAAAGAACTTGCTAGTGTAGATGCAGCCCCTGGGAGAGAGAAAGCACAATGGCATTTAATAGTTTGTCTACATTAGCATCAGAATTTTCAGGTGCTCAGCACCCACAGTTTGGAATAACTTTTCAACAGAGCTCAACACCTAACACAGAGAACTCTTGAAAATCTACCTTCCCATTTTGATGCCTCAGTAGGAGGAACTGAGTTCTTCTGGAAAATCTATATTCAAGATTTTTTTCAGACATACAATTCTTGAAAGGCCTTACTTCTCAGATTGTTTTCTTGGAATTTGTAGTGAAGAAAATGCTCAGGCAGAGGTTGAGATAGAGCAGATAACACCTGGATATGATCTACAATACAGGCTCCTTCTTTGGAATTTCATCTATAGGAAGAGTGGTCAAACAATCCTGGTGTAGACATAGTCTGTGGGTGAATTATTTTGGATAGAGCTAAGTGTGACCTAAGTTATTGCATCAAACTCCATCCAATTCTTGACATCTTTTGGATGTTTGAAAAAATTCAAAGAACTTTTAGTAGTTGTTTACATT